>NC_135547.1:26367199-26667199 GCF_045843805.1 Urocitellus parryii | reverse complement strand
CCGTGTACACCCAACATTTGAAGTATAGGGAGTTATATTCTACTTCCTTGAGGGTGGAACATCTACATAAATTATTTTGAATTCTTCTGAATGGGAGCTTTATCCCATTTTCATTTATTTAAGAATTCACCAGTGGGGCTGGGGATGTAACTCAAGCGGTAGCGCGCTTGCCTGGCATGCGCAGGGTGCTAGGTTCGATCCTAAACACCACATACAAATAAAATAAAGATGATGTGTCCACCGAAAACTAAAAGATGAATATTAAAAAATTCTCTCTCTCTCTCTCTCTCTCTAAAAAAAAAAGAAAATTCACCAGTTTATTTATATCAGTATGGACTCATGGATATTTATTTTATACTTTGTGTTAAATCTAATGCTACTTTATTTTGTTGCTCAAATTGTTCCAGCTTTAGCCATTTAAAGCTCTTCAGTTGGCTCATGTGCCCTTTTGCCAAACTTGTATAAATGTTGATTTTTTTGATAGCACTTCCATACATTCTGGCACTATAAAATGTTCTACCGAGTCATCTTATACACTTCCTCTAGAATCAGTTATTTCTCCAAGAATCCCTGGTTCCTTGTATTGGAGAATAGTATTAGAAACCAATATCTGGAGGCATATGTAAGCACTATTTTTGCCACACATCTCTCATTCTCTCCAACTACACTGTGAGCTCTTTGCAGGCAGGTACCATATTCACCTTTCTATTCTTAGTGCCAAATAGAGTGCCTGACAGATTTGTGTTTGGTAAGTGTTGAACTAAACTGGACTGTGGGACGTGAAACTAAGACATAAGTAAGTTTAGGCCTTAGATACTTACCCAGCAATATGGAGGAGAGAGGGTCAAAGGTAGCTTTAAAGACTGATTTGTTCTTAATTGTATTCAAAATTGCATTTGCCCTCTCAAGTATATTTATGTATGTTAATAATAATAAGCCTGGAAAATACTAATGGGATTCAGGTTACAGTTTCTATTGGAAAAAAAATCAGGTTCAGTTGGAATACTTGATTTTTATCCAACTACCTTCGTCAAGTAAGATAATCTGGTAGATTTCAGGAATATCTTCAACTCTGGAACCACCATGACAGGTGCTGTAAATACACCGAAAAAGGATCCAACAGACTCCAGGCTGATTTGGCAATTTTATCAGACAAGGAATCTCTGTAGCAGAGACTTCTTAAATAGGGGTTTGAGTGAAAGTTTTTACATTAGTTGAATTTTTACCTGCAGAATAAAATTTCTCCCATGTGCTTAGATCTTTCTAGAATAAAGAAAGAGTCACAACCATTCCCTGAAACAACTGTCAATACTTTGGTAGCCAGTTTATGGAGTTTCAGCTAAGCCAGATTAATCATGCTTTGTTTAGAAAAAGCCCATAAGCTATTTCTCCAAGAGAAATGTTATCCACACAAAAGTACTTTGGAATGCATTATATTCATTCATTATTGAATATCTCCAATGTGCCTCTGAGGGAAGTTAGAATTAGCATTCCCCTCAAACCTCAGCTGGGGAAACCCAGACACATAGGGGGGCTTGCCCAGGGTCACTAACAAGACTGGGCCCGTAGTAAGATTAGATTAGATTGGATCATGTGTGACTATGTGTGACTATGTGTGTAATAAGCCATCAGAAATTGTTCTGAAATTGGAACAAAAATCAGTGCTCTTGCCTTCTGAGTAACATGTCTTATTTTGCTCAGTGAGGATTTTCTCTAACTTATGTACTAGCATTTAGAAAATGCAATAGCCCACCATACCAAATTCAAATCTGATTAATGTTATTTTCTTGACAGCCAACAGTCAGGAACATTCCCTATATTGGTATGTAATTTCTTGCCATTTCATGCCATTGCCCAAGTGCACTTCAGCTCTTTTGAAACTGATTACTTTCTACTTTCTGAAAACATGCCATACCTTAGAAAGAAAAGCCACTGTGTTACATTCCAATTTGCTATAATCCCTCGTGTCTAAATACATACTGCAATTTGAGAAATGTGAAGATTACTTTTATAATTAGGGTGTTAGACTTACTGTCACCTTCTGGTTAGTTTTACATTCAACCAGTGTCCTTCAACTTAGCAAAGATCACTTCATTCATGCTAGTTAAAATCACATAGATTGTTAAATGGGCAATTAATGCTTACAATTAATACTGTGCAACACTTTACCAGTAAGCAATTTGACAACCAACTTAATTTGCATAAGGAATCAATTATGCCAAAGTAGTGAGGCTGATCTCATGCATTGGCATTTAGGAAGTGGCATCTCTCAAACGAAATCCAAATTATAAACCCTATTGGTGCCATTTTGATGACAATTGGCATTTGGGAGTGAATAAATTCAGTTTTCTCTTTTACAATTTCAGGAATTTAGAATAGTTTTAACAAGTTTAATAAAGAAACAAATTGAATAAATACTCATTATGATTAATTCCAGAGCTATGTGACAATGATGGTAAATGGTAAACAGTTATTTCAGAATTTTCCTATTCTTTGTGGTGGGAAGAAATAGAAACCATAAGGTTATACCAAAGAAAGAAAGAAAAACTCTTATTAAATAAGGTCATCATACACTTGACAACTCCATTTCTGGATCTAGGGAGATTGCTGTATTATTCCTGTCTCTACCTGCAACTTGAAAACAGCCAATCTGTTTGAACTTACAGATTAATTTGTGATATCACCTTAGGGAAATATGATGAGACTTATGACCTTGCTTTACCATGAAGTACTGAACTGCCAGATTTCACTTATCTTGTTTTCTGTTCAATATGTTCTCTTCTTCTAGCAAATTTCTACTTAGTGGTGGAGTCCTGTTCTTTTGGAAGACACTTACCTGCATCATAATTTCCATAAATTCACTTTCACATCATTTCTTTAACCTTATTTAAGAAGCAAAATTTCCATTATCACATTATTGGGAGGTGGCCTCTTAGGCAAGGGGGGTTAATAGGTAGCTGCCCATGTCATTTGCTTACCTATGTCTGGTATCTCTGTTTCTAGGGTGCACAAGGTATCCACGAGTGGCAAGTAAAAGCAAATAGAGAGTCATCAGTATCGTTCAACAATTCAAATCTAACCACACACAAACTCCTAATTCAGTTTGTTATAATTAGGGAGACTCCACAGGCATCATTTAGTCAGGTGTGCAACCCAAAGTTGACCCAATCTTCCAGGCTTCTTTTCCTGACATGGTGTCAAAGTGATTGTCCCAACTTCTAAGGCAAGTTTCTCAAAAAGTTCTCCCTGGACCACCTGCATCATAATCACTTGAGTTCTTATCCATGTGTAGTTTCATGGTGCTCTTCCTAGTCTTACCATATCAGAATTCTGATATGGGGGTATGAGCCTGGGAATTTTATTTTTCACAAACTCAGCTGGTGATTCTGATACATAGTTAGTCTTAAGAACCACTGTACATGTATGAAGACATGAATTGATGTGAGCATACTTTATATACAAACAGAGATGTGAAAAATTGTGCTCTATATGTGTAACAAGAATTGTAATGCATTCTGCTGTCATTTATTTTTTTTTAAAAAAATCAATAAAAAAAGAACCACTTGGCTAGGAGCTGAAAAATCAGTGACTGCAAAGGATCTAACCATTCTAGGCTCTGCTTTGATAGCCAAAATAACCCTATCAAAATGTGAAATCATTGTGTTTTATAATCAAGTCAAGTGCTGGACAGGCAAAAACCCCTTATTAAATTTTAGAGGTAAAAATATGAATATCTGTGTGCATCTTCCTTAATATTAAAAAACTTCTTAATGGGCCAGACATGGTGGCATATGCCTGTAATTCCAGTTACTTAGAAGGCTGGGGCAGTTAGATCCCAAGTTTGAGGCTAGCCTGGGTAACTTAGTGAGACCTTGTCTTAAATAAAACAGAATAAAAAGAGTTGAGGATGTAGTTTAGGTGTAGACTGCTTGCCTGGCATGTACAAGGCCCTGGGTTCATTCCACACACACACACACACACACACACACACACACACACACACACTATTAATAAGTTGAAAGTATGAGGGTTTTCTCTTAGACCATGACAGGATGTCCTTAGTATCAAAACTGCTGCATCAATAAGCTGGGAATGGTGGTGCACACCTATAATCCCAGCAGCTCTGGAGGCTGAGGCAGGAGGATCCCAAATTCAAAGCCAGACTCGGCAACAGCAAGGTGCTAAGCAACTCAGTGAGATCCTGTCTCTAAATAAAATACAACATAGGGCTGTGGATGTGGCTCAGTGGTTGAGTGCCCCAGAGTTCAATCCTTGGTACATCATATGTATTAACTATTAAAATTTTGTGTCTTTCAGTCATCCATGCTCAAAGGGGTAATTGGGGTGGGAAAACCAGAATTGTCAGCACAAACTAAGCTGAACCCTTTGGAGGTCCCTGATCCATGAACCTCTTGGCATATGGTATTGCCTAGGGCATTTCACTCTGGGACATGGTATGAGGCTTCTTACATAGGGGACATAGACTTTACAGGCCTGACTTTGGGTCAAGTCTGCTTGGAATGAAAAGGCTATAATCATCTGTGAAATACAGTCATTTTAATTTTAAAATCCTTTTAAATCTGGCCCTTATGTCATTTTGAAAATGTGAAGATAACAAATCTTTTAATCTAAAGTAGAAAACATTCTTGTTCTTTGGAACATTAAAGAAAAAGAAAAGATCCAAAATTATTTCATTTGAAATTATCTGCTAAAATGAATTCAACTCTTTTGAAAAAGAACCTTTCTGGGATTTTTACTAGCTGGGCCACAGATCAGGGACCACTGACTTTTCTGTTTCTCTGGCCCATCTCAAAAGGGTAGTATCCTGTGGGTTGACAGGAAGGTCAAGCTGTAAGGATACAGAGCTCTGATTAGAAACCCAGCCTCAGGCATTTGCACCTCTTTCTATTTTCTTTGTCTCTTAGGCACTTGCTTGTTTTCTAGGCTTCTAAATTGTAAGGTGAGAGTATTCAAGGCTGGTTCTCTTCACTATAACATAGTTGATCCTTCTGAAGGAAGTGTAGTTGTGAAAATACTAGAAGGACCTCATTAAAACATGGTTTCATCTGCAATAGATTTTTACAACACAGAACCATTTGTGTGGCTACAAAGGGTTTTGAAATTCTTAGGTGATGGCAAGGAGTAGGGAGGGGGATGGTTTGATTTTCTTGCAGCTGCTTCTGATCCTGCCAATAATGTCATTGTGAATTTGGAAAGATGTCCCATATTATGCAGAGCAGCTTCTCTCATTAACATCTCAGAGGGAGGAAGTGAAAATGACGGAATTTATTTCCAGTGTGTGACCTTGTTCTGTCTCAGAATTACTTTTAGTTAAGGATTTAGGATTGAGAGCCACAACCAAAGTCAGCCTGCTGCGCAGCTAGCAACTGATTACACACTGAGGTGCCAGTGTGTGAGCTCTTCACAAAAGCCTAGGCCCATCAGTGGGCATCACAACCTGGCAACTGACTGACTTGAAGTTTGCTATGAGTTAGGAGGAGAAAGGAGTGGAATCACAAATCTTTTTAGAGCAAACAATGCTCCTAATGATAGGGTCTCTGAGTTGGTCTTTGATTTTCTCAGAATCCAAATGATGGAAAGGGCCATCTACACTTCTTTTTTAATTTAAAAAGAAAATTAGTGAGTCATGATTTATGTACCATGAAATTCACCTTTCTAAAATATACAATTCAACAATTTCCAGTATATCCAGAGAGTTGTGCAACTGCTACCATCATCTAATTCCAGAGCATTTTCATCACCCTGTGAAGAAATTCTGTACCTATTTGCTGATAATTACTTCCCATTCACCCTTCCCTAAGTTCCAGGCAACCAAAAAAACTGATTTCTGTCTCCATGGATCTGCCTATTTTGGGTATTTAACATAAATAGAATCATACAATATTTGCCCTTTTGTGTCTGGCTTCTCTCACTTAACACAATGTCCCATTTATTCTTTTTATATTTTTTTGTGAGCCAAGTTACAGAACAGAGGAGATATACCAACTTTGGTGCTACTGTCTAGTTAGTTGGCATCAGAAGAGTTTGAATGGCCTGCTCTGTGGTAGCTATAGTCCTTTACTTGTTCTTCATGATGTTCTTGACTTCTTTCCTCATTCTTGGCCACAAATATTTGGTGTTGAAGAATGGACTGCCTTCCCTGCTCATCTTTCCATGGTTTTCTTTGAATAGCTGGTGTCCACTCTTCTTGTTACTGACTTCACAGCACTCCCTAGTCAATCAATTTTTATCTAAGACTACCTTCCCCTATGATTTGGCTCTATCCCTCACCCGTATCACAACTTACCTGTCTTGTGTTTTAGAGTCCTGTTTTCAGCTAACAGTCCCTTTGAAAAGTAAACTGATAAGTGAATGAATATTGAAGGACTAGTGGATGAGTTTAGTTTGAGGGGCCACTCTAAAATAAGTTATTATTTTGGGAACTCTTAGAAACATAATGTATCAACTCAAAAGATCCCAGTTGTTAGAGTGGAAATTTGGGACACTGTGGAAGACCTGCAAAGATGTTTTTGGGTGAGACAGAAGGAGCCTTTGAGTGCTACTGTTAACACAGATCAAGCTGGGGAAGGAACCACTTGTGTCATCTAGATGTAGTATTTCTACTATTTGTAGCTTCAGTGCTGTGGATAAGAGAATGGTTCTTGGACATTTCTCAGCTATTTGCAGAGCTCTACAAAGCCCAGGTTCTATTTGTTCCTGCATCAGAGTGCTCTACAAGTTCCACTGCCCCTCAGCATACTAACTGGCCCTAAATGGGTGCTATTCCAGGTCTACTCCATTTCTAGTCAACGACAGGAGTCAAATACTGAGAACAATATAAGAAATATTAACCAGTCACTGGAAAAGAAATAGTAAAATCTCAGGAGAAATTTTCATGTCACATTGACATTTGTCGAGTTCAAATTACTCAAGGTACCAAGAAGCAGTCTCTTATTTTTTCTCTTTCATTTTTAAGGGAAGGACAAAATAAATATCTAGAGACTAACATAATACTGAACAATAGCAGCATGAGGTTTTTATAAAGAATAAATCACTTCTAGTCATGCTTAATAGGTTTTCTAATAGAATTGTGAAATTAGAAGATGAGAGGGGAGCAAAGGGATGTTACATATTTGAATTCTTGCAAAGCACTATTATGGTGTCTCCTATTTTTACTTATATAATTATCCCTGTTAGTTTTAGAAAACCAAGAAGTGGCCCTGAGGCCATGATCAAAGAAAAAGCAAGCAGTCATAAATGATGAGAAATAGTTGAAAGACTTAGGGATGTTTGAACTAAAGAAGAGAAAGCTCAGAAAACTATGGCAGCTCTCTTCACACTTGTGAAAGTTTGTGAAGTGACTTCTGTACTGCTTCAGATGCTAACATTTGCCTCTACTAAGTGGCTGTTTCATGAAGGCAGATTTAAGTTGAATATAAGGAAGAAATTATTAATGGAGCAATCCAAAGATGAAATGGGTTTTCTTGAGAGGTATTTTAGCTTCTTTTTATTGAAAGGGTCTAAACAAAGTAGAGATGACAAACTACTATCACTTTTGTGCTAGAGAAATGTGTGTGTGTGTGTGTGTGTGTGTGTGTAAAATTTTAACATGAGAAGCAAATCCCTTAGGGAAACCAAGACCTGAACTATTGCACAGAATAAAGAACCTGTCTTTAAAAGTCTTCAGAAAATGTGTTTTTGAAACTTCTTTAGGTTTAATTGCATGATTTTATAAGCTTCTTTATTATCTTATTCTATATCTCACTGTTATGGTTTGGACATGAGGTGTCCCCGAAAAGCTCACATTTGAAACAATAAGGATGGTTTAGAGGTGAAATGATTGGGTTATAAGAGCCTTAACCTAATCAGTGAATTAATCCCCTAATAGGGATTGACTAGGTGGTGACTGAAGTCTGGTAGGGTGTGGCAGGGGAAAGTGGGTCGCTGGAAGAGTGCCTCTGGAGGATATATTTTGTATCTGGTGAGTCAACTCTCTTTCTACTTTCTGATCTTCATGTGAGCTGCTTCCCTTGTCACACTATTCTTCCATGATGTTCTGTTTCATCCCTGGCCCTAAGGTATAGAGTCAGCCACCTATGGAGTGAGACCTCTAAATTGTGAACCCTCAAATAAGTTTTTCCTCCTTAAAATTGTTCTTGTCAGGTCTTTTGGTCAACAGCAGCAAAAAAAGCTGGCTGAAACACCTACACTGAAAGGAAGCATTAAGATGTGTATTAAAGCACTAAGTTGTATATTTATGGATAAAATCTGCTGGAAACAGCCAAAGGGTTATTATAGGCTTAAATAACATAAAATATTGTTTCTCTAGGCAGATTTCTAATGACAATTATATCATTGACTTTTCCTTTTCTTCCTTGTTCAGCTAGTGAGTGACCAACCAGAGGAAATAAATGAATGGCAACCAACAAATATTAAATTATTTCTTAGGTCAGGTGAAAGAAGCTTAATTGGGGATACTTTGAATTGGCAGGGTTGAGGATGGAAGAATCTACAGTCTTCTAATTTTTGAAATGTCAAGGGGCATCTGTAATTGTTCAATGTGGCCAAAATATTGAATAAAAAGATAGCAGAGAAGGAAATATGACAGGGAATCCATTAGAACCAAACTTTATGTCCTTCCAAAATATCATCAAACATTGGGTTGAGAACTACCCATCTGTGCATCTCAATACAAGTGAAACCGATACAAGTGAAACCATATGAGACATGTAAGAAGACACTGAAATATAAACCTGAATTCAATTTTATGGATAAGGAAATAGAAGACAGAGTAATTAAGTTTCATAATATATAATCTGACAAGGGTCAAGATCTAGAAAGTTCTCTATCCTTTTTTTTTTGTTATAACCTGTTAATAATATTGTCCTTCCATTTACAACTTTGAATATAAGCAACAATACAATGACTCTATTAGTATGTGTTTCCAAGGAAACAGATGATTCAACCAAGTAAAATGACTAATGTGCATGGGGCAGGGAGCATTTAAATTAACTGATTTTAATAACAACAACAAAACTGGTACAGAATGAAGTTTCTACCTAAACACAATAGAAACTAAATAAGTATTAAGGTTCTTAAGATATCATGGTCTTATTAAATCAACTTATTTCTCCCTAGGAAACAAATCTGAAAATATTATAAAGCAAATATATAAATCCACCAATATATGAAAGATTCAGTGTACACATATAAGCCACTGATCAGGATACATGCTTTAAAAAAACAGTGAATCTAATAAGAACTATATTAGTTTCTGGGTAAACATGACAACTAATGTATGCTGACATAAACTAGTTTGATGGTTTTGATTATAGCCAAATAGGGAGTTACCTGTCAATTAGGTCAAAATGATCACACATATTCAATCAGTTTTTTTCTCTCATGGCCAATCACAGGAATGTTGGAATAGAGAAGGGAGAATTGCTTTTCTCTTTGAACTTACTGCAGGAGATCTTAACTATGACAGCACTTGGGTGGGGATTCAAGGGAGGGAAAAACACAACCCTGTAAATCATTATGTGCGATTTTGGGTGATGTGTATTTTCTGAAAGGGCCTATATCCTTAAATAGATTCTCAAAGAAGTCTGAGACCAACAACAACAACAACAACAAAATAAACTTCTTTAAAAGATCCTAATTCAAAAAACCAGCTAATGAGACTTATGCTCAGTGAGAGATCTTTCATGTAGGAGTTTGTGGTGTGTACATGCCTATGTATTTGAAGATCTGTGACAATGAGAGAAAACAGTGTTGTAGAGTAAGAATGCATAGAGGCATTGGACAAGACTTCAGTCAGAAACTAATTTTTCTTTATACTGAGGAAATAACTTTACAATTAAGGTTCAAGATATTCTATTTCATACTTTAAATGACTTTGTGTTGAAGGTCATAAGGTACTTTGGACTAAAATGCAAATTTGTGAACTGTTAAGGATCCTTGACCACGAGAGAATCTCATCAATGAATGACAATTGCTCCACCTTATATAAATTTACATTTAAATTACAAAGGAAAAGACTAAAGTTAGCTGGGGCTTTTTTATATTATTTTTTATATTTTACTATCTTTAATTTTAATATCTTTCCTTTGAGGAGTTAGCTACATAAGGACTAGATATAAAGGCTTTGTAGGGTGAGCTATTTAAGCTCAGTAAGACAAAGTCTTTGTCTACCTGACAACCAATATCTGCATGACTGGAAATGTTCAGATGTTGAATGAATTGTTCAGTGCTCCCATCCATGTTTGGAATCATGTAGACAGAACACCCACCGGGTTTTCAAAACAATGTAGAATGTTGTACAAATCATTTCCATATCCAGACATACAATTATTTTGGCCTTCCTGTTGACTTTCCAGTAAGTAGGTGCCCAAAGAATTGGAAATGACAAGTCCCTAGGACATCTTGAGGTACTTGAACCCTTGATTAGGGTAGGGCACTATGAATTAGTACTTCTCTATACTCTCTGGATGTGCTTTGTCTTTATAAAGTCTTAACTTTACAGTCTATTTTTATTAGCCAAGGGATTTAACAGCTTTCTTCCCTATGACAGCGTTTGCAATTATAATTAAGAAAAGTATTAAAACTGGAGTGAATTAATGTGAAAAATGGATGGGGGCTTGGGACTAGAAGATTTCCCCAGCTAGGTGTGAAGGAATAACTCAGTCTGAGAAAAGGGAGGTAGGTTTCTTAGCAAGCATAAGAATCTGAAAAATATCAAGGAATATCCTTATAAATTCAAATTTCCATGCTAGCGTGAACATAAGTATTAAATGAAAATGACAGGAGGCTTCTCATGTATTTTGACAGGCCTTCACAGTTCTCTGTACATACAAGTTGCTCTATTGATGGGTCTGCTTTCCCAGTCACTATTTTGGAGGTAATTGAGGAGATGTCTGAGGTAAAAATTGTTTGATGGTATAGTTCATAGGATAGCATCAAAATCTTCTGGAATATCGAGAAACTGTTAGTTTAAATTTCCAGAGGCATAAATCAGTGATAGAGCAGTCATAATCAATTAGAAGGAAAGCTCTACCAATTTACCCAGGGAGAGGAATCAGATTTGTCTATCCCTAACAAGATGGGGGTATATGTTTCTCTTTTCTTAGACTCTAAAAGACATATATTGTGTCTTATAGCCTCAGAAAGGGTAAAAATAAGATGATTAGGCCACGGTCTACTTAGTTGTAATCTTTATGTAAACTTGAGGATACAGAACATCAAAAGATATGAATTCCTTACAAAAGGTGTCAAAATTCTTTTTAGTCTCGAGAAATCTAAGGGTGAATGTTTTGCTCATCGTGGAGTTGAGCTTTTAAAGATAAAAACCTAGCTCTTTCCTTATCAGGCCATGAAAAAAACAGACTACCATTTCATTCTTTATTAAAGGACCACTTCAAAAGATTGGACCCAGAGAATTTAGAAAGTTTAGCTTTTGGACATGGTGATACTTCTACTTGCCAAAATGGAATAGATATTTTTATTAGTCTTCATAGGAACCAGCAATGTGGGTTGGTGACTTACCTGAGCACTTGAAAGTATTGAGATCAATGTCAGTGACAGCAGAGTACATAGGAAAGGCACCACATACAGGTATGTCAACACTTCCTGGTTCTTCAAAGCAGTGCTCAAAGGTTCCTTCAAATAGGAGGACTGGGCACTTTGTCTATTGTTCCTATTCCCGCATCTTAACTCAGTGCTACAATACAGGCAACTGCATTTTCTGCTCCTTCTGGCAATATATTGTCTCTTCATGTTATCTTAGACTTGCTTTTCCTTTATCCGCTAAGCAAACATAGAGATTAGAAGAGACTTACCTTAATTCCAAAATACTAACGGAGTTTCCCGAGGGAAATATTCGCCTTACAAAATTGAAGTCACCAACATACACACTGCCATCAGGGCCAGAAGCTAAGGCAACAGGAGCAAAGAGTTTGTTGTTGTGGGCTGGACCATTGCAGTTGGTGCAAGCTACACTCCTTTGGTGTCCATTACCCATTATGGTTGATATGACTGGGGGCTGCTGGGAAATGAACATATTTTCTCCATTTCCTTTATGTATGATTCCTAGACACAAGGAAAAAAAATTAAAAAAAAAAAACAATTACCACAAAATAATTTCAGCTACATTTAAATTCCTCAGCTACATTTAAATTCCTCTCTCATTGTTCAAAACAGGAAGGAGCTTTGGCCTGGCATAAAAAAAAATCTGAGAGTGAAACAAATTGCCTTGGTTTTGTTTAACTGCACAACTACAACAATGCATCTCAGTTTGCCTATCTGTGAAGTGGAGAAATACAATGAGACCCTTTAATGCTGATTCTGAATACCTCAATAAGGCATTCAATGACTAACTTTTAGTGATTGCCTGTTCACTGTGGGCTTTGTGCATCATCTATGGCTAATTTTTCATCTCTGGCCAGCTTTCTACTGATGCTGGCACACACCTGTCTGATTTCAAATTACCTTCACTACGAAACTGGTTTTTGAAAGGAGAATATCAGTCAATTTTAATATTAACCTCAGCAAAACACAATCAGGAAGGTAATCTACTTTTGTGAAAAAGTAAAGAAATTCTACTGCTAGAATGCACTTCAAAGATACATGAAAGGGACTTGAATTTTCCACTCTTTTGGACCATATCTCACTATCATCAGTGCAGGAAATACAGATACTGACTTATGAAAATGCTTTGCAGTCATTTTGTTTGGGCAATCTCATCCATACCCAGAGTTTTAACTTTCATCTCTGTATGTCCCAAATTTATCTTGTCCAGAATTATTACCTGGAATGCAATTTCCTACTAGATCTCTTTATTTGGATGCCCCACAGGTACCTCAAACTTGAAAAGTTTCAAACTGAACTCATTATTTTTCTGTAGCCCCTACCAAATCCTGCTCTTCTTCTCATGTTCCTTACAAATCTATGAGTGGTATTTCTGTCATGTAGTTACTTAAATTGGAAATCTGAGCATCACCATGACTCATTTTTTCCTCTCATTCTCCAAACCTAATTAATTACTAACTCCCGTGGAGCCTATCATCTAAAATGTATTAAAGTTATTTTTTTCTTCCCTATTACTACTATTAGGGCTTTAGTTCAATTTTTCTTAACTTCTTGGTCTCCTGGTCTGCATTTCCAAACCATTCTTTACACTACTGTCATAGAGATTATTTCAGTCTGTGGCTTCAAATCTTTCAATAGTTCCATATCCCCTCCAGGATAAGGGCCACAGTCCTTACTGTTAAGGCATACAAAGTCTTTCATGGTTTGGCCCTTGTCTACTTCTTCAGGCTCTTCTCTCATTACATTCTCATTTGTATCTTCAGATTCAGCCATAGAAAACTATTTACAGTTACATCCATACATTTCATTTCCTTCCTGCTTTTGTACATGTCATTCCCTTTATCCCTTTATCCTGAATGTCCCCCTCATCTTCTCTGCTTGGGGAACTTTTTTTTTTTTTTTTTTGGTACCAGGGATTGAACTCAGAGGCACTCAACCACCGAGCCACATCCCCAGCCCTATTTTGTATTTTATTTAGAGACAGGATCTCACTGAGTTGCTTGGGGCCTTGCTAAGTTGCTGAGGCTGACCTTGAACTCGCAATTTTTCTGCCTCAGCCTGCCATGCCACTGGAATTACAGGCATGGGCCATCATGCCTGGCTGCTTGCGGGAACTTCTACTTCCTTCAAAGCTCAGCTCAAATCTGCCCCAGTGCTCTATCCAGGCAGAGTTAGTCACTCCCTTCTCTGTGCGCCCATAGGTTGTTTTCTGTTGCTCTATTATAACACTTACCACATTGTATGATACAGTTTTCATTACTTCTCTATCTTCCCCATTAGAACATGAATGAGCTCCTTGAAGGCAGACCCTCTGTCTTACTCCTTTCTGTATTTTAGTGCCAATCCCTGTGGCCAAGTCATTATAAGTGCTCAGTAAATGTTGAAAATAGGCTTTGAGTCTCTTGTAGTTTCCTTGTCCAAATCCCAATGATTTTGCAAACCCGCTGAGCCTGGGCAGAAAATCCAAGGAACAAGTACTGCTGTGCTAAATAGCTTAAGTCAGCCCAGAATGAGCCAGGGCAGGTAAAACATCCATGTTGTGAGAAGGCATGCCAATGTGTCAGACCAACGTAACTGACAGCAAATAAATGAATGCAGTTATACTGTACAGCCCTATTTTTTCTCCCTTGCCCCCTGCTATCTATCTCCTCAGAGTGCCTGTTACTCTCCCTAAACATTTCCTGAAATTTCTTCCTCAGTTTTTCCCCCCAACTTTTTTTGTTCCACAGACCTATGACAGAAGCTGTTGATCACTGTGAAGTAGAAACATTGCTGGTAAAAATAAGAGGGCAAAACATGCATACCATGGCACCAATATATACTTGGAAGGGGCCTTCCAGGAAACAGAAATCCTGTCTATCCTATGGTCTTTGTATTTCAAATTTCGGTAACTTTACTCTCCCTCCCAGGGTGATTTCTAGCTACTTTTCAACATCTGATTGGCAAAAGCAGCTGTGAATTTATACCCTAACAAACTGCTCTTTTATTACAGAACTATGAGATATCTTGAAGACCACTAATTTCTTATTATTTTATTAATAACTTTTTAGTTACTAAGGAAACTTCTCACTAAAAATAGTTAATTAAGTAAGACTAATAGGATTGAATTTCATTTCCCCAAAAAACATTTAATTGCATTGTGATCAATATTGCAATTTAAATGAACAGGAGTAAGTGAATGAGAATTGGAATGACAGATGCACAACATTGTTGAAATCTCCTAATGATTGCTAACTGAATATCCTACCAATGAGACTATGATATGTTCTTTAATAAATGAGGAAACCACTGTTTAGTATTTTCGTATTTTAGCAATGCACTATAAGGTATATTATTCAAAAATATTTTCAATTATTGGCTTGGAAATACCAGATTTGCTATTAACATCTATTTTCACAGGTAGATCTCCATTTTTTATATCAATATAACGGTATAGTTAACAATTACCCTCAAAATGACATGTTATTACCAGGCTCCTGGCAATTTAAAAACTAAAGATGGCTATTCTAACACATTCTTCTAAGCCTGCAATTCTAAAACTCCCCTTTTCGATTAGAAAGCCTAGTACTCCATCAAAAAAGAAGAATGATTAAAGGAAATAAAACATAAGGCAATGTACTTTCTGATTACATCTCAACAATTGATGTCTTGCTTTCATGCAAGGTACTAAAGTGCCCATGTACTGAAATTACCATTCCTGTTTAAAGCTGAAGCAATCAAAACGAAAATGGGCAAACCCCTTTTGTATTGCCCTGGAAAAATAGATCATTTTGAAAGGTGTTTTTGTTGTTTCAAGAATCTGTTTAACCTTCCATTACATAGAACCAGGCCATACCATCTAGCAACAATGATTTAACACCAATTCTTCTGCAAAAGTTTGCTCTGAAAATATTTTGTTTATGTTCCTTGAAATCTTGATCAATTACTGCTGCCTCCCTTCCAGTTTCTTCTGCCACACATGCTCATTTTGAAAACAGAATCAAATGATCCTAGGACAACACACATTATTTATATGAAGGCCAACTTCCTGCTAAGGATTGGGTGTCTTGTTTATAGTCAACAATGAAACTCCACTGGATGAGGCCTACTGCACATTTCCCCTCCTAAGCTTTCCTTTTCTTTGCCTAAAAGCTAAGTGTGTTGTGTAATAAGGTAAGCACACTTTTAAACACACTATTCATACCCTCCTGCTACCTTGCTCAGAACTTCTTTTGAAGCTTATAAATAAGTCTGAAATAAAAATTCCCCTTGGAAGCCAGTGGGTGGTGCTTTATGCTGATTTCAAAGAAAAAACCATTTTTCAGACTTATGAACAACAAGGGACACAATACATATTTTTCCTACTACTTGACTGAGAGGATATAAACACAAACTGGGAGATATGCCAGTGTGATCAATGGGAGTTTACTTCCTCTCCCAGTAAAAGCATTTGTCGACAAACTACTGGTCTATCTTGGAGGCTAAGTTAAAGGAAATTCTTTACCCATTTCAGACAGATGACAATGCCCAGTTAAGTACCCTGAATTGTTCTTTCTAATCATTTTTAACACTCAGTTTGTAGGAAACACTGGGGAATATGTTTGATTAAAAAATACTAAACAAGTAGCTAAGCTCTGTAAGTAGATGATTCATGTGCACATTTTCTCAGAATTAAAAAAAACTAAGTATTCTTGAAGGGAATGAATATGCATTCTCTATAATCACTAACGGTATATTTTGAGGGAATGATGTTGAAAAACACATGTTCTTAGTGTTTTTATCTCAGTGAAAGTAGGATCTATCTATCTATTGGGCATAATATTTGGAAACAATTCTCAACAACCAATGGTTAATTGTCAGGTAAATATAATTGCTGCAACTGAAATGACAAATGGTCTGAAAACACTGCCTACTGGAAACTACCCACTGCATAATGATTTGGGAGCCAAAGAAAAATTGGAGAATAGAATGGCAGCAGACATCCAATCTAATTATAGGTGTCTTTTTAACCAGTGAGAGGAAATTGGAGGAAGATAGATTCTTGTTTCTAATCTACTATCTGTCTCAGATCAAAAAAGCAGGGTGCCTAAAGAGTTAGGCTTTTTACAGAGAGTGGGGGGGATTTGGAAAGATAGTGCTTTGCCTTAATCAGTCAGAAAAGACCATCTGACCTGAGGGGGAAAGAGCATTGCTTTCTAAATTGATGTTCCCAAAGCTGCTCCCTCACACTTATCATTCCTGCTTCTAAGACTGCCTTTGTGGGTGGGATTTAGACTTCAGAAACATACTAAAAGGGGTGTTCATGTCCAAGGTCAGACTGAAAAGCAGTGTCAGAGCTGGCTTCAGATCTGTTTCTGGCAAGTGTGACCAGTTCTTGGTTAGAAACACAATACCTTTACAAATGAGATGATAAAAAGAACTAATGTTCCTTTTAAAAAAAGTATCAAAAGCAAAGTTTCTTTCTCAGGAAAAATTATCAGAAAGGTAGGGATAGAAATCAGATTCAGTGGGGATGTAGGTAAGCACAAGAGAGCTGTTTGGTGAGATAAAATATTCTAAAACTTGGTTTTGGTGCTGGTAGCAAAATTACAGATTTACTAAAAATCTGTACACTTAAAATGGGTGAAATTTATGGTGTATAAACCATATTTCAATAAAGCTGCTAGAAATCTCTCAGAAGTAATCTGGTACCTGTTACCTAAAAACTAATTAGGGGTGGAGGGAACACATGGGCTGAAATCAGGTGGCCCCTAAAGCCGACTTTCAGAATGGCTTCCCTCTGTTCTAGAGTCTGTGTGAAACAAATGATAAGAAGATACAGGACGGGAAGCACACAGCTGGGGGCTAGCTCGATTGAGGTCATTTCCCACTTTGTGTTTAATGTCAATGACAGGCATTTGAAAGAGACAATCCATATATGCCAATAAAAGTGAGTGGAAAAGAAACGGCTGCTTAAAATGTCAAACTCTTTCAAATCAAAACAAAAAAACTAATAATTTAATAAGTGGCATCTGCCCTTTCGTTTTTGTACTTTTAGAACTGTGGCTCTCCTTTTGACAACAAAAAAGTTGACATTTTCTATCTGCCTGAATCTTGGCTGTTAAAAAATAATAAACATTTGGAAATGGAATTTGGACTCTTCTTTGAGGAGGGGAAGGAGGTACAATGGAGGCATACAGCAATGGTCTCGTTCACCTTCAGTGTCTCACACTGGGGCTATGACCAGTGGTCTTATTGTATCTTGAAGCAAGTCTGGTTAGCTTTGCCAATCAAACTTTCCCAACCTATGTGGCTGGATAGCGTGGCCAATTTGACTATGGTGCAAATGAAGGTAAAATCATGGGCATGATTGCAAAAAGGATCTCTTAGCCTTACAAGATAACTAAGCTGTTTTATAAGGGTAAAATGAATACAAGGATGACTGGGAGGAAGAGTGTAGCTAACTGAAAACATTCTTATTCTCACTTTCTGGAAAAATAACCTGATATACACATCTTACTACAGTACATGTTTGCTCAGAATCTGCCTCTTTAGATGGAAAGGAATATGACTCCATGTGAAAACTTCTAAATAGATGCTCTTAGGAAAGCTGGATGGAAATACCAATGACTGCTTTCTTAGTAGGATGCAAAAGTAATTTGGATGAAGGAGTTAAAACCAGGGTAACAAAATCATTCTGCTTGGGAGAAGCAGGGGCTCAGGGACTGCATGTGGTCCCTTCTCCTGATTATAAAGTAGGAGGAAGTAACAGCAGGAAAAGTAGTCCAAAGAAAGGAGAGACTAAAGATGAGAGTATTCTGATTCCTGCATACTAACACTAATTCAAAATCAAATTATAGGACTTGAAAGGAAATTTATTAACTTGGTCATCTGTATGTGGTGTTCTTAAGGTATTCTTTCTTTTGTAGTTTTCCAAGTTTTGTGCAATGAATATATATATTAAATAGCATTAGAAAAACAGTATTACTACAAGTTGAAAAAGCTGCTTACCACTTTGAGGATTCAAAATGTGATGCTTATTCAAGGACCAGCCACCTAGGTTAGAAGCATCCATTTCAAAACCCTGTAAAATGACTGTCCTTTGCTCCCAGAGAATAAAGTCAGGGCACGTCTCATATTCATATCCAACAGACACTGCAAACAAAGAGTTAAGAGCACATTAGAAAATTGTAAAACATTTGTTCATGTTCACACTGGTTGATAATTTTGTGGTTATTGCATTTAGTACTGAATTCTGATGTGAGTTAAAATTTGATGGCAAATGCCTTTCAACTAGCATGGTACACCTAGCATAGTATTAGTTACTCAAAAGTGATCAGTCAGTGTACACTGGATAAGTATATGGAGGCAAAAGTGAATGGATGCTGTCATTAGGCATATACATAAGTTTATGGATATTAAGTTTTATTCTGGACTTTGGGTTGGATCTGTGCTTATAAAACCGAAGAGAAGCTCTCTGCAGTATTAAGCTGTGGTAGTATAATTTCTTTCTACCTTTGTAGATGAAGTGCAGGGAAAGCTGTTTTCTTACCTCTCTAGAGTACAAAATGTATTGGGTCACTTTTACAATAACTGACTACACATACAACTAATAAAAATTGATTTGCCAATTTTATATTTTTCCTGTGCTAACTGTTAGTTTGCTGAGAAGACTGAGTTTGCTTAGAGTTCTGCAAGCATAAATTTCACTTGGTGTGCATTATGTTGTGGTTTCTGCATATAGCTAACCAATGGGACATCACCCAACATTTGGCATCAATTCCTATGAAGCACAGATGTTGTGCATTAAACTTGGAACCCTGGTATGCCACTAAAATGGGAAGTGCAGAATGTGATATCTTGGGTATTTCTGCTCCACTGAAATATGTATAGCCAAAATATACCAAGTCCTACCCATTTTCCCAGTTGGTAAACCTGCTTACCTGTTGGACTCCCAGATTTCTGTTTCTTGAATTTATGCTTTCTTTCCTCATAATATTCTAAGCCTGAATGTACTGGCTCATTTCACTGCCTATCCCAAAGCTGCTTACCCCTTTCTGGCAGCTTAAAATGGTCTCAGTTGGTCTGTCATCTGCCACTGCTTTTGAGTACCTGCCTTTACCTGACTCTTTAAATGCCCATGGAGAGATCAGTACTTCTTTTGTCATTTAATTATGAAAACTGATAATGAAAACAGGTGCTTAAACAATACCAGCACAATAAGTCCAAAAAATTAAAAAGAATGTAGCAAATTAGTTGTGGGTTTTGGCATGAGGTGAAGGGAACAATGGTAATTTTAGTCAAAATGATTTGTGTGTGTGCATGTGCATGTGTGTGTATGAGGTTACATGCACAGATAAGCCAAAAATCATTTATGAGTGTGAATACACAACTCTCCAACTTTGTGGACCATATGAGGCCAATTTTAAATCACAGATTGACTTCTTTTTGCTCTTTACTCCTTCCAAATTTATAGGATGGATCAGGGTGGTCTTCAGAGGGGTGGCCCTTGTGTAGAAGAGCTCCACAAGTGGCTTAATGCTCTGCTGTCACCATCTTGAAACCCTTAGTACTTTTTAGACAAAAGGTTCTATATTTTCATTTCCATTTCACTGGGGCCCATAAATTATGTAGCCAGTCAGTCCTTATGGAGATGTATTTCTATCAACCATCAACTAATGAAGATTTATGGAACGAAAACTCATTTGAATATTATTCTCAACCAAGCATTATTAGCAAAGAAGATCAGTGAGGAGAGGGATAATACTGATCATAAAATGGGAAAATATTCGAAGTGGAAATTATTTTGGGATCATCCATGAAACGCTGTTCTTCATTAATGTGGGTGGAAAGAGGATCTCAGAGGTAAAAATAATCTCAGAGATAATCTAGTTCAGGTCACACTTGTGGAACAAATAAATGCCATTTACAATCTCCCCAAAATATCATCATAGCCCCTATAATTTCTAAAACAGCTCAAAATAATTGGTTTTAGGCTAAGAGACAGAGAAGGCTTCAACTTTTAGATCTGCCATTAATTACCCATTGTGGGCTCAGGATAATTATTCTTCATCTCTCGGAGTTTTTTCTCATTTGGTAGGAAAGTGAGGACAGAGTGGCTAGAATTGGTGGTTCTTTGACATTTTTGGGTTAGGAAGCACTTCATTCTGAATCTGGTGAACGAAATAGCCATTCTTCCTTGAAAACGGCAAATGCACACAAAATTATGTGTGTAATTCTGGGGGGGGGGGCTCACTGACTTCCTGAAATCCAAATAAAAATCTCATATTAAAGACCTCTGTACTAGAAAATGTTTTTATCCTCCATGTAGCACTAATACTCTATGATTCTAAGCTGCATTCCTTTTAAATTATGTTGGTAAGTTCAAGTTGAGAATCAAACTCCAAATCCAAGTAGAACATGGTAGCTCATGTTGGAAAAGTCAGGTGGTTAGAGAGCATACCAATGGCCACGTTGGTGTGTAGAATAACATGATTTCTGCTTCTCTTGCCAACATTTAAAAGTCTTGATTAATAAATAATCACAACAACAATTACAAGTTCCCTTAAAGCCATCATCTCCTTCCCCACAGTATGCCTGGCAATTACGGGATCTGCCTTCTATATGCTGTAAGCCTGGTGAGCTCCCCTAGAATTCCTTCTCCGGAAGGTGATTGCACAGTTTTGCAAATAAGTAGTGTGCCCTGGTGACCTCTGATGGTGGTTTGGAGCCTGCTTTCTCCCTCTCAGTAATAGTTAAAGATCATTCCAACTCTGCAGCAGGAAATGCTTACATAAAGCATCAATTAAAGAGTTCTCAATGAAATGGTAATGAGACATACATAGCCTTTTCACCTCCTCCTATTTGCTCTCTGAATTGCTCTCTAGTCCACAACAAAAATGTGCATTGGCTGCAAACCCCACACTTATATTACTTTTTTCTCCCCAGTCACAGCAAACAGCAACAAGGCATCCACTTAATAAGTTCCCTCTAATTTTTATTAGATTTACTTTCTCCTGAGAAAACTCTATGAACTAATAAAGTTATAATTTATACTTAAGACTTGTTCAAAATTCCAACTGACTTTAATGAGAATGGCAGTGTGTTGGAGTATTTTTGTATGTGGCTCCTTGCTCAGAGTAACAAGGCAAGGTTTCTTTCTGACAGCAGCCCACTTTAACATAATCCTGGAACGTACATTCAGCTTATGAGAAGGCAGAAGTTTCACCCCACGGAGCTGAGCTGCTCTCCAAATGCAAAGGAACTGGCAAATACAGTAGCAACTAATCCTAGACTTCTTCTCACGGAGGCTGACTGCAATGTACTAAACGCCTACTCTTTTTTTTTTCATATAATTAAATATGGAGGAAAAAGGGTTATACTGGGGTTGGTGAGCTGAGCCTTGATACTACACTCAGATACTGTGATAGCTGAGCTTCAGCTAAGTAAGCAGAGTGGACCAGTACCATTTCTCAGGCAGCCTGTTGTCTATCACATCTGATAATCAACATAGCATAGCATAGGGCACGAACTTAGTCCCTGATACTTTAGAGTGGGGACAAATAAGACTAGTGTAATAGGAAGGAAAAATGATTCATCAACATTTCAGAAGAACTGTGGAAATTGAATAGACTGTCAGTTAGCAGGGGTAGGGAAGAAGGAGTCCTGGGCAATACAGCCCAGGGGCTGGCATAGGGAGTCATGCTGGTGTGCATATATTGGGAAGGAAGTTGAGAAAGAGTCATTAATATGGAAGAACACTTTCTCTGAGCCATGTAACCACGTCTCTTGTGATATGGATAATTTCATCTAGAGTTCTATCTTCCTGTATTCTCTTCCTCACCTCCACACAGATACTAATGGAATATTCCTTAATATATCATTTAAAAAAATTGCAGCCATAGATGGACAACATGCCTGTATTTTATTTATTTTTATGTGGTGTTGAGGATCGAACCCAGTGCCTAATACATGCAAGGCAAGCGTTCTGCCACTGAGTTACAACCCCGGCCCACATATATAATTTTTTCAGAGGCTCTGTCATCTGGTCATAGAACTGCACATCTCACTTCACTATTAGTCACTTTGCAAGCATTATGCTTGTTTACAAAGAAAACTGAGTGAAATACTGTGTAGGTTGTTCCCAAAAGCCATCTGACATGGGAAAAATAACTCTGAATGTGCATTCTACTTATCAGAATAGCAGCAATTGTATGGCATGGGGACTGCAAGAAGGCTGAGGGCCACAGTGTCCTAACAACCAGTTTATGTATAAGGGCTTGGATAAGAGATTGACATTAAGTTGCCAAGGTAAAGATGCCATGCAATGAAAAGCTGATATGTGAAATATGACATGATTAAGCAGATGATTTTCAATAGCTTCAGGCTAAGGTTTCAGAATTCATAATGGTTGCATTTATGAAGGCAATATATAATTAAAAGTAGTCTGATAGTGTGAGAAATTTACATGTTACCTTCATGAACTGGAGGTACATTTAAAAATAATTCCACGACATTGAAAGGGTAAGTAACAAGGTGAAAATCTTTTTCTCCAAAAGGAGTCATTGAATAGGGCAGTAAATATTTCCCATTCTTTGAAAATACAAGATTAATACAAAAACAAAAGCAACAACAGAAGAAAAAGACCTAAAGAACCAAATAAAAGACAAGGCAATAATAGACCAAGTTTATGTACATAAAATGCTATCTATTAAAAACAAGTGTCAAAGTTTTTTTTTCTATTTTTTTTCTATTCTCTTGTGATTTTCATAGGCTAGGATGATCCTAGAGGCTCTTCAATTTGACGCAGTGCCCAATGACCTGAAATACTTTGTTTATCTATTATTCCTAGCTTACTAAGAGTGTCAGCATCAGGTGTTAAATTTTTATCAAGTACCTTTTTAGCATTTATGAAGATATTCACATATTCTCTTCTTCCATGTATTAAAATAGTGAGTTATAGCAATAGATTTCTGGATGTTGTACCATTTTTGTGGTCTTAAATTAAACTCTACCTTCTTCTGATGTATTATCCTTTCAGTGAATCACTGGATTTGATTTGGTAATCCTTTACTTAGGATTTTGTTATGGTTTGGATATGAGGTGTCCTCTAAAAGCTCCTGTGTTAATGCAGAAATGTTCAGAGGTTAAATGATTGGATTACAAGAGCTATAATTTAAACAGTCCATCCTAGTTTGAATGGACTAACTGGATGATAATTCTGGGAAGGAGGGGCATGGATAGAGGAGGTGGGGCACTAGAAGCATGCCTTGAGGATTATATATTTTGTCCCTGGCTCTTCCTGTGTTTGCTCTGCTTCCTCCTCTGCCTTCTCCTCTGCCACACAGCTCTGTCATGATGTTCTCCCTCATCTTGGGTCCAGAGCAGTGAAATTGGCCAATAATGGAATGAACCTCTGAAACTGTGAGACCCCAAACCCTGTTCTTCCTCTAAGTTTTTCTTTTCAGGTACTTGTGATTAAAAAAATGACTTCCACAGATCTTTACCCTAACCAATTACAAAAATAAGGGCTAAACAGGATATTGTCAAGAGTAAGAGAGTTGAATGAAAAGAAAATATACATGGGAAAAAAAATAAAAATCATTCAGGAGAGTAGCAACATTTTTGCCAAGAGATCCTGCACACAGAACCCAAATATCATGAAATTGTTTTCTGGATGCTTTGTCCAAACCTGTCTGGATAAAAGCCAACCTGGATGGCCAATTTGCCATGGAAGGTAGAGTGATGTGCTGGCTCATGTATACATTTCTGAGTGCCCTTGCGTACCTGTGTACTTTCTTCCTGGCAGGCTCACTACCCCATTGTCAGGCAAAGCAAAGGGGTCACCTTGGGCCTCTGACTGTATTTATTTGTTTATTCAGTCATTCAATAAAAGTACAATATTTACTGAGTATCTACTATTGATAGGCACTGTGTAGGGCATTGGGGATGTGAGGATGGTCAAGATGTAGTAGGACAGCAATATCCCAGGTGGAATTTACATTCTAGTGGAAAAAAAATTTTTAAAAACCCCATGTACACATATACAAATAAATTGTGATAAATGTTATATGGAAAATGTAGAGTACTATACGACAGCTTAACAAAGGGATTTAGATTGGATGGGGGGGTGAGGGAAAATCTTTTTATGGGAGAAGGGGCTTACCTCATGAAGTGTAGCAATACTACATCACCTGCAAGGGAAATGTTCCAAGAACCCCCACAGGATTCCTGAAATGGTGCATAGTATTGAACTCTATATACAGTGTATTTTCCTGTGTACCCTGCAGTGCTGCCACACAGGAGCAGTTAATCTGTCCTTCCATGTTTTATGCCTTGGTATCTCCTTTGCATTATTACTCTGACACTTTGTGCTATGTAGTGTATTAGTAGCCTGGGAAAAGATAAAACCTCAAAATTCAAAATAAAGATCCTACTGAATACATATTGCTTTTACACCATTGTAAAGTTGAAAAATTGTAAGTCAAATTCATGAATTGGGGAAGAGCATTGTAGGCAAAGAGCGGCATGTGTGAAGGTCTTGAGACTTGGTATCTTTGGGAAATTTAAACAGTCAGGGTGGCTAGAGCATCAGTTTCTTTCTACTGCTTCAAAAATAAGTGAAAAACAATAATTCACCCTACCTCCATCCATGAAAAATTAAAAAATAAAACAAAAGATCACTGCCCTCTAGCAGTATTTAGGCATTTTTCTTTGGATAGGGGTTTAGGAAATAAGCTCACTTCAAAAATGGACTGGCTATATTTAGAAATGATGTGATTAATGAAAGGGGTGCAGTGTTATAGAAGAAAGAATAGTGCTGCTACTAAATGACTCGACATGATGTTGTCTTGTTGAGTTAACAGCATCTCCATTTACTCTCAAAAAATATCTGGTTTGAATGATAATATATGGTTACCCAATCCTGAAGGGTTATCTCCATAATACCCTCTGATAGGTAGGTGGAAGGAACTTCGATGCTGAAGTGGAAAATAAGTTATATGGTTTGATAAATCATTTAATTTTTTCTCTTGGTTCTAGCATCTTACCAATGGCTTTCAATGTTTCATGTCTAATACAACAGACACTAGTATAGCAGTATGTATAAATGTGGATGTGTAACCGGTGTGAATCTGCAATCTGTATACTTGGTAAAAATGGGAGTTCATAACCCACTTGAATCAAATGTATGAAATATGATATGTCAAGAACTTTGTAATGTTTTGAACAACCAATAAAAAAAGAAAGTCATGATATGAAACACAATTTGTTAATTGTGGTCCAGTATATACATAGATAATTAAACAATGTTTTCCAAAACAATACTCTCTTGATAGAAGCACTTTCAGATATTTTCCATTCTATTCTGTTCTGTTCATTTTTGTTCCATTACATTCTATTCCATTATGTAAAAAAAATGCTAGTTGACTCAATAAATAGGTTTCACAATCTACTAATGAGTGTGAACTGCAGTTTGAAATGGGCAGAGACCACTTGTTTATCAGTATTTGTCAGGCCCGTTTGAAAATGTTAGCAGGGCCCAGGCTTTTGGAGGTCCTAGTATAACTTATCAGAAATGTTAAAATGGATACAACTCACATCTCACATTAAACATATTTCTTATGTAAGTATGAAAACTGAGTTGCCGTTATCAACCTGACATAATATTCAATTTTGCACACTTACCATTTATTAACATTGGTTTTCTAGTTTTCCTTTTATATTTTGGTACAAATAAATTTGTTTTTTAGGTTGCAAACATTTAGTAGGTCCTTGAAATACTCATATCCTTGGTCCTGTGCCTATAAAATTGAGTAGATAAAATAGCCCTGCTCTCAGCTAACAATTATGAATTTGTGAGTGAAGAAAAATGATGAAAGAATATTTTCTCTGCTAGCTTCACTGACAGAAAGCCACTGGGGTGTTGAATTGAATATTTGATAAGGTGGGTTGGTCACTTTGGTGAGGAGAGGCAGTAGTAAAAGGCATGAGAGACTTGACTTGAAATCCCTGTTCTGTTTAAGACTTGAGGCATGTCACTTGCTCTTTCTGAACCTCAGTTTTCCCCTCTGTAAAATGAAGACCATATTAATCCTGCCATGCCTACAAGGCAGGAATGTTATACGGATTAAAGTGAGATAATGTATGTGAAAGTACTTTGCAAATTGTAAAGCACTACCCATTTATTATTAAAATATTCAATGGATGCTATTTTTGTGGCTGCCCAGCCTGCTTAGGTTTTACTGAAGGGAAATTTATGAACACTAAAACATCATTCTCAGGAATGTTTTGTGTGCACAAAGCAACCGTAGCTTAGCACCTATTACTATTAATGTTCCCCTGTTTCTCTCTAACACGATTTAGACAGACTCCTATGCGTTGTGAACCTTTAGGAAGTCTAGTTCTCCCAGAAACACCACTCTTCTTGCCAAACTACTGTACTAAATAATTATGCAATTGTTGTTGCCAATAACCTTGAAGAAAAATAGAATTGTTTATAGCAGTGCTACTAAAGGCGAATGGCTGATTTCCTGAACTTCCAGGACTCCAAACCACTGCAATTTAATTTAATTAAAATGAAGACCAGGCAGAATGCATTATTACACATTGATAATGTATGCAGACACAGGCGGACATAGGGAATTATTTTGACAAAATTCACATAATGGATGCAGATCAGAGGCCCTGAACAAGCCAGTTTGTCAAATTAAATAAGCCATCTCTAGAATTTTAACAGCACCATGAACTTAACAATAATGACTTTTTTACATTGTTTTGCAAGCAGCAGAGTTGGGAAAGAAACTAAATAAAATACAATGATTTCCAGACACTGTACCTTGTTTAGAGTCACAGAATAAAACACTAAGGCCAAATGATTTTAAATGCTCACATGGAGTTTTTAGCAGGGGAGCCTCATTTGTGTATTAGACAACAAAATCTTTAAGCTGGATGAACTAGTGATTGTGGCTTTTGTACTGGAACCCTGGGGTGATTTTACTCTTCTTCTACTTGATCGATATTGTACTTGAATTAATCAATCTTATCAGTTGCCATTGATACTTTACCATGGAAGGAGTTCACACAACCCCTGTTGATAATTTATTCACTCTGGTAATATCCCAACTGCATAGTCTGTTTCAGTACAAAAAAAAGATGGGATATTCTAGGATGTCAAGCACTCCTTTTCTCATTTTGGCTGTCCTTCAACACTTTATTCTTCTTTTGTGACATTCTAGTCCTTAGAAATCACACCAATTCTCCACAGCTGAGCTATGTGGGAAACAATATTCCCACATTTCAAACTAAACAGACATTTCAACTTAGATATTTGCTATCATTTCAAATTCAGCTTCTTTAAATTTGAACCCCTCTTTGTCCATCACCTAGAAATGGATGGGTCAAGATTCATATTTAAATGTTATGAGAAAAAAGAATAGTGGAAACTTTTCTACCATAATCTTAACCAAAATCCTTGCTATAACTGGGATTAAGTTGATGTTTGTATTAGTTTCCTATTGCTGCTGAAAGGCTTCACACTATCAAGTTGAGGAGGTCAGAAGTTTCAAAGGGGTGTCAATAAGCAAAAATCAAGGGCCAGGGCTGTAGCTCAGTGGTAGAGCACTTGCCTAGCATGTGTGAGGCACTAGCTTCAATCTTCAGCACCACATAAAAATAAACAAACAAAATAAAGGTATTGTGTCCAAAAAAAAAAAATAAAAGCAAAATGAAGATGTCAGTAGGGCTGTTTTTTTTTTTTTCCCCAGAGTCTCTAAGAGAAAAAAAAAAATATTTCTTTGCCTTTTCCAGTTTCTAGTGGCCACCCATATTCCTTGTTTTGTGGCTCCCATCCCCTATTTTTAAAGCCAGTAGTGTTGTATCTCTCTGCTTTTCTTCCATAGTTATATCCTCTTGTAAATCTGACCTCCTCTTCTGTCTCTCTCTTCCACTTTAAAGGAGTCTTGGGATGATTTGGGGCCTACTCAGATAAACTAGGATAATCTCCAATCTCAAATCTAATGCTGATTAGCAATCTTAATTTCATCTGCAATCTTTTTTTTGTTTGTTTTCTTTTCTTTTTCTTTAGTATTGGGGATGGAGCCCAGGGCTTCACACATGCTAGGTAAGTACTCAACCACTGAGCTATATCTCCAGCTCATCTGCAATCTTAATTCTCTTTTGGCATGCAACATAACTTATTCATAGGTTACAAGGATGGACATTTTTAGGGCAGTGGGCTACTATTTTTCCTACTGAATAGCTATACTTAAATTTTGAACTTAAAACAATCTGAGAAGTGTCATGTATAGCACCATTGTTAATATCTGGTGGAAAATTTAGTCTATCTCCACCTATATCAGTTAAGTGACTATAAAACATTTCGAGGAGTACAAATACATGTTTGCTTATTTGTTCAGAGTCAATCATAGATATTAAGATATCAACTTAATGGTCACATATTTGATACGTTTGTCTCTAGCTATTTATCACTTGAAATTTCTATTGCCATCTTCAGAATGGTAAATTCATCCTGCCACCTGTTCAAAATGCTTTACCATTGTCAGAAAATTCTCTTAGTCTCCATGGAGATGGTGATGAAGACTAGGTAGTAAATAAAATCCATTTAACCATTAATTCATTAATTCATGATTAAGGTACCAGGGACATTTTCTACAAGGCAAATAATCTATATTTCAGCCTAGGTAGTACTTGTGCAATTATTTTGTCTGTTTTACTCAGGAACTTTGCCAGTTTTCTTTTTATACCCTAAAAATATGTCTATCAAGTGTATAGAAAAACATTTTAAACTCCTGCTTTGGCTATTTCTGAGTGGGTCCATTATATTTTGCTTTTATTACTTTATTAGCTTTAAAAAGAAAACCAGCAACATATATTTTAACATTTTAATCAAGGCCATTTTATAGTCAGAATGCTTGAGAACATTTTGAGCAGGAACACAATTTTAGAAATAAGAAGTAAATGAATACCCATAGGCAAACAATAGGAATGGAGTTTTCACTATCCTATGTCCATACCAGAAAGTCTTTGTTTATGTCTGTAGTTTAGAAGTTTACTCAATTATCCATAGACATATTAGAGACTAAGTCATTGAGGGTGGTTATCTAGAATAAGGAGGAAGATTTAGAATCTTTAGCACTGGAGGTATTTATAAGAAGAGATGTAATACATCTTATGTATAAAGTGAGGTTGATTAAAGAGTGCAGCCACTTTGGGAAAACAGTTTGGTAGTTCTTCAGTAATTTAAACATAGAATTACCATATAACCCAGTAGTTTCACTTCTAAATACATACTCCAAAGAACTGAAAACAGGTATTGAAATACTTTTTTTAAAAAAATATTTTTTTAGACATTGATGGGCCTTTATTTTGTTCATTCATTTATATGTGGTGCTAAGAATCGAACCCAGTGCTTCACACATGCTAGGCAAGTGCTCTACCACTGAGCCACAACCCCAGTCCCTGAAATAAATACTTTGATACAAATGTTTGTGGTAGCACTATTCAAAATAGCCAAAAGGTTAAAAAAAAGTCTCAATGTCCAAGAGTTGATAAATGGGCAAACAAATGGCACATCCATACAAAACAGTTGTTGTTCAATCTCAAAAATGAATGAAATATAGAATATGCTATCAGATGGATAAGCCTTGGGAATGCTTAGTCAAGTGAAAGAAGCCAGATACACACAAATATACCCCATATATTATGATACTGTTTGTTTAGGAAATCCAGAATAGGTAAATCTATAAAGATAGAAAGGAGATTAGTAGATTCTAGGGCTGAGGGGTGGCAAAGGAGTGACTGCTAATATGTATGGGGTTACTCTGTACAGTGGTGGAGAAAATTTTCTGGAATCAGATATTGGTGATGGTTGTACAACCTTGTGAATCGTACCAAATTGTACACATTGAATAGGTGAACTTTGTGGTATGCAAATTATATCTCAATAATGCTATTATATAAAAAAGTTCCATTGCATTTATGTAAGCTTTAGCAAGAAATGACTGCTAGATATGTACTACTCAACTTTTCACAAGGACATTGGGTAACTTTGTAAGTGTTATAACTTAAGAAAAAAGGTAAACAAAACAAATATACATCCCCCGTGCCAGCAAGGTTCTAAGGAGGCTCATAAAGAATTAGAAGACAAAGACTTACAGAGGAGAACTGAGAGGAATTGGGATTATTCTGCCTAGTGAAGCAAATGCTACAAAATAATATCCTGGAAAGGAGAACATGAGGCTGAATGTACATCAGAGTCCCATATCAGTATTTGCTGCACAGATTTTGAATGAAGGTGTGGACACAGTTAAGGGAATCCACTGGGAGGCCTTCTGTGCTTTCAGGAGCAAGAGGAGGGATGATGGTATAGAAGAATTAAGAGAGCATGGAGATGTACAGTATGAGCTGCTGTCTGCTAATGTCATCAATGGCAGAAGTACAGTAAAGCAGGAGAAAAGATAAATACCCTGACTTTGCTCTTCTACTCTGCAGAATCCAAATGGTGCCACCCATTGACCAAATCATACGGAAAGTCAGAGAGCAAAGGCATCCAGGCAGTGTAGTGCATAGAAGCCAACATCTCAGCACCTGGGAAGGGGCAAATAACAGCTGTGTGTGTGTGTGTGTTGCGAGGCAGTGCAGAGGGGAAACAGGGAATGAGTAGCACAGACTGCCTGCCACTATATCAGTGGCCATCTTCATACAGCAAGTGAGCTAAAAAACACTTGCATAGGCTACATGCTTTGTATCATGTTATTGCAATACCCTGGCCATAGCAACATTGATGAAAACAATACTAGCAGCCAACATCTGTTGAGTGCTTACAAGATGCCAGGTACTTTAAATTAGTTATCTAATTGTCATATAATAACGGTATTATGAGTAGCATTATCTTTATGATACCCATCTTATAGTGGATAAAATGTGGCACTTCAGAGTTGAGGCAATTTTCCTAACGTTACACAGCTAGTAAGTAGAGAAGGGAATATTTGAACCCTAGGATGAAGCTTAGTTCCCAAGTTGTTCTCTTAACTATTACATTTACTTGCATAGGGACTAAACAGGGCTCTGTTGGGTGGCCTGCAACCTCATTGGTAGTTGGTTTAATGGTAGACTTCTGCCTTATAGAGTTATTCCACGCTGTATGGTGACACACTGTCATATTCTCTCTAAAAAGAATCTGAATGTAAGAGCACATCAGCTAACTTAAGTCAGTGAAGAGCTGAGAGAAAAAAAGGGGTAGTTGTATGGCAGAAGAGATGAGCCATCATATGACTGAGTAACTACCCTGGGAAGCAGTAGACTTTTACTATAGAAGGGACAACTAGAACTGTTACTGAGATGACAGAGCAGCTGCTGGTCTACTAGAAGAACAATGTATCCTGAACAAGGCTATAATTCTAGACATTTGCCTGGGAAGCTGCTGTTGATATTTCTTACTTTTCCTTGTGTATTTACATTAACTCTCCATTAAGTGAGGAAATCTAAACCTGTCTATGTTCCCTGCAATCCAATAAAGACCAAGAGAGATGAGTTATTTAAATATATGAAGGTCTTCAAGGCAGAGAAAGATCACCTGTCTTTTTTTGTCTCTCCATATTTTCCTCTGAAACAGAGAGGAAATTGACATACTGCACTCTAGGAAATATAGGTCAGTTATATGGGAGTTGTATCATGATAGACACTTCCAAGGGAAGATGTGAAAACAGCTCCTCTGGAGAGCTTTAAAATAGGCTTATCATCTGTCCAAGGGTGGTTTCCATGAGTTACTGCCTGAAGGTACGAGGATCAATGGCTCCCAACTGCAGGTCCACAGACCTGTATCCAGTCCTTCAGGAAGTTTTCACTGCCTTCTACAGAGTAAAAGAAATAAACACTTTGGTGTCAACCTTTCTGCCTCTCTCTGTGTCCGTGTTAGATTGCTACCATCATTTCTTAAAACAGACTGTTTTGCTTTGTTTTTAGTGTTAAGATATACTTCCTTTATGAAATTACAGAAGTCATAGGACACAGTAGATTATAGTGAGGTTTCTTCATTAAAAAAAGTCTTATTTAGCAATGTGAAAAAGCTGGCAAATCTGTTTCAGACTCATTTTTATAAAAATGTCATTTGTTTGAGAGAATTAAATATCTAAAACCTGTGGGCCCAAAGGACCTGTTAAGATCTCTGCTATCTATAAGATTCTAGGTTTTGAAGTCTTGAGATTATAGAAAATCAAAAGGAAAAGAAAGGCAGGATGATTTTTTATTTAACCTATTGAAGTAACAAGTTAATGGAGTCTACCATCTTCAACATAAAAGATAATATGTGAAGATGCCTATAAGTTAGAATTTTGTAGTTTCTAAGTGGAAATGACAGTCTAAATGTCAAATCTAAAAACATGGCCTAAAGAACGCCACACCAAAGGTCACAGTTAGAAGGCAACATTCAGCTCTAGAGACAGTTACAAGTCAGAAATTGTGTGATTCCACAGTTTGTAGCCACCATGAAAGGTGAACTAAAATCATTTTGAAGTAAAAATGTATCAAAAGGGAACACTAAACAGGCCCAAAGGGAGTATTTAAATAAAAAGAGTCTTAGATAATTTAAAAAGAAGAAAATCAATAATTATTCCAAATACAAATTAATATGCAACTAGTATTTTCTGTTATGAGCATAACACTGCTATTTACATTAGAATAAGTTCAACATACCCAAAGCTTCTGCCAGGCCCCAAACCTTCTGTCCATAGATGTCGGTCTTATTCCAGGCAAATGTGTAGACAAGATTAATTGCAGCAGGGAACCACTTCTGTGTGAGTCTCCCTTCTACAGCCACTGTGAGGTGTACTTTAATCATCCCCACAGGAATTGTTGAATGTGTCAGAAGGATCCGTAGCAGAGTTTTATACCCAGGAGTTCGGCTGCTCAGGTAACTTAGCCTCACAAAACTGGAAGGAATGGGGATTTCTTCCTGTACAACCTGAAAGAAAAAAAAAATGTCCAGATGGCTTTAATGAATGGTCACAGGTGGATGAAGATGTTGCATGCTTTGTTATCTGAAACATGGTAAGAGATAGAGCCTAATGGGATCTATGGATGGCAAGCCACTTTTTCCCAGATCATGTGACCATGGTTTCAAATTTTGTACCAAATCTACACGGGAAAAGACATCCAGCTAACCTTATGGACTGCTCTCACTTTTCTCCTTCCAGGGAAGACTATGTAAAGAACAATTTCAGTTTTTTAAAATTTTGACAGTGTTCCAAAAATTGCTTGGTAGGAGTTGGAAAAGATCATACTGCCGAATGTCAAGCAATTCAGTGCTATGAGTTCCATTAAAGAGAGTCTCTTTACTTATATATACATACTCAAAATCTTGTTTGGTGTTAAGTCATATATCACAAACCCATTGTCATAATCCTTACTCAGGCTAGGCTCTCTAAGAGGAAAGACTCCAGAAGCAGGCCCAGCAAGTGATATTTTGTGACAGAGATCGTAGTATCCCTAGAATTAATCTTTATTGATGTCATCAAATTTATTTATTTATTTTTGGAACTCTGTTATGTCTCTGCGGTAAACTTTTTTTAATCAAACATTTTTTGTACAACCACAACAATGGGAAGTTATACTCCATGTATGCATACGATGTCAAAATACATTCTTCTGTCATGTATAACTAAAAAGAACAAATAAAATTTTTAAAAAATCTTTCTTTGTGCCTGGTATACCAATGCTTGGGAACATATTTCTTTAAGTTGGTACCTGTGAGTGAGAAGCAAATAACTCCCACTACTTCCTCTTCAAATTTTATACTAAACATTGGTCTCAGAGTGGAAATACTTTTGTTCTTTTTTTTCCCCATTGGTGATTCTTTAGAGTACAGTATTCATTAAGTCAAAGCCGAGGGTTTAATTCTCATAACAGCTAATTTACCTTGCTGTTTAATGGACATAGATAGTACCCTAAGGCCCTGGCCAATCAGCTTGCAAATGTGTATTGGAGAAACTGCATTTGGAGGTATTTCTTGAAAAATGAAGGGCCACATGTTATAGGGCTAGCAGGAACCAAAGGAAAATGAATTAAGCAATTATATACTGTTGACCACTCCATGATACTGTGGCTTTACACATCCAAGGCCAATATACTCACCTGTAGCTCAGGAACAACTGTTCCCCTTTCTGGACAGGACCCTCCAAATGATGTTAGCGGTGAAGGAAGAACTATAGGGTTTGGGCTCACAAAATTGGAGATATCACAGGATGGTGGATCTGGAACAACTCTCTGCATGACTACTTTCTCTACCACAACAAACTGATTCCAAGGTAACCAGAGTGTCCTCTTTTCAGACAGGAATGGTGAACGGTCAAAGATTAAGATGACAGAAATGCCACCAATGGCTACAAGGTCAAAGCTGAGAAGGAAAAAATACAAGACAATGTCAACCAAATGAATAAACAAAATAAAATTAAAGTTGGGAGCCTGCTTCCCTTGTGTTGATTGTGGTAAAGGTTTAATGACAGTTTATATATATCAAAACTTATCAAATTATATAGTTCAAATATGTGTAGTTTATTGCATATCAATTACACCTCAATAAAGCTGTTTAAAAGTAAAAAACAAAATTAAAGTTAAAATAGGTTAATTTTAGTGCCCTTTCCTTCTTTTGAGACTCAATTATGTCCATTTGTATTTTCTATCTTACAAATTCCTTCCAGCTAAATATTAATTCCATGGATGACTTCTTTTCATTATCCAGTAGACCTCTGAGAAGAAATTCCTTACCACCAGTTGATATCCACCCAGAATTCATAAACCAATTTTAATACTATCTTAAAATAACTGCATGCATTTCTAAAAAGCCAAAACTGACATTGCTGCTCTCCCTTGTGCTAAAATTAACAGAAAGATGACCATTTAATATTCAGCAGCATCTTTAATATAATGCATTATTCATCCTCAAAAAAATTATAATGAACATAAGAAAAGTAAAGAGGCAAAAGGTTAAATATCTTGTTCAGGGTCACAAACGTGGTGTCAGAAACCAGACAGTGTCTTTGAGATAACTTTTGGAGAAAGACACCAGCAGAGGAAAATTATTTAGTGAAATTTGCTTGAACTATAGCATGCATGAACCAGCCACATCTGACAACCCCCTTTGGCTTGCTATTCTGCCTGAATCCCCGAATCCCATATTTAGGATTTCTGGTTTGCTCCAGTATGACTCTAAGCTTCCTTTTGTAAGACAGCCTATAATGGACCCTGCTTATCTCTGCCAACGACTCTTTCTGTAACTGACAAAGCAAGTCTACCTCTCCTGTAAGCCATCTCTGTCCATTTGTAGATGTGGTCTCTGACAAGACTATTGTATTGGAGCATAAAAGACTCAGATTTTAGTTCATTCTACACTAGATGGTTCTACCTTCCTTCTCTTTTAAGTATAATGATGTCTTTGAGATAATGTACTTGAGAGCATTCAAAAAGATAAAATACTATATGAAAGTAAGATAATGATAAATTATTATCATTATATCTTAAAAATGGATAAAGGGCAATATGATGCTCCTTAAAATTCAAAGCAACGTAAATCCACAGGAGAGCGATGTAAGCATTTCCCTGCATTAAAAAAGATCTTTCAGGAAAACACTTCTTCAATGATAAAAAGCCCTGATAGGGAATCAGACTTAATTATGGACATCTCATCACTCCCTTTCTATGACATTTATTATATTTATTATAGTATTACCCATCATCTCTTGTTGCAGAAATCTTCCAGGTAAAGATAAATGGACAGTAACAAAGGATGGATAACACTGTATTTTTTATTGTTGCTTTTTCAGTGAAGTAGCTGCAATATTAAGGCAGTTTCCAAAAAGAGGATTTCAAGAAATGCGTTAGCTTCAGAAAACAATCTAGGTTTGAACTAAAAAAGAAAAACCAAATGGCTTATTGTTTAAGACAAGAGAAGCTGAATTCATTATAATAAGGGAGCAGTTTAAGACAAGTGTAGTGGGGAAAATCCAACACTGCTTGTCAGGAAGCCTTTCCTTTAGTTCACCTTCTACATAGATTTAATTGTGTCCTTGGGCAAGTTTATTGGCTTTGCCCAAACATTCACTCTTGACTTCTTAAAACTAAAGGGTTTATTTATTTAAAAACAAAAAACCAAACACAAACACAAAACTAAACTATTCAACCAAGAACATCCGTATCTGAGAATTATTCTCTACTTGTAGAAAGATTAACCAGGCTGGGCAGTCATTTGTTTTGTGGGCATCATGTATTATTTGGCTTCATATATATCAGAGTTCAAATCTCAGCTCTATCATATTAACTTTGTGTCTTTGGATTAATTATTTAACCTCCGTAAACTGCAGTTTTCTATTTTTAAAATTTTCTTTTAGATGTTTATGGACCTTTATTTTATTCATTTATTTATATTTGATGCTGAGAATCAAACCCATACCTCACACATGCAAGGCAAGTGCTCTACCACTGAGCCACAACCCAAGTTTTCTTATTAATAAAATAGAAGCAATGTGGTATATCTCTTAGATACTACTACAAATAAATAAATGAGATAAGACTTAGGTTCAAGCATATTGTAAGGACTCAACCAATATTGACTTTCTCAAATTAAATCATATGCCCTACTAAATTTACCATTTATTTTCTTTTCTTGTAGTTGAACAATAGGCCAAATCTTTAAAAAATATTTTTAGTTGTGAATGGAAACAATATCTTTATTTTGTTTATTTCTTTTTTATGTGGTGTTGAGAATCGAACCCTGTGCCTTATATGTACTAGGAAAGTGCTCTACCACAGAGCTATAACCCCAGCCCCTAGGCCTACTCTTGATTATCTCCATGAACATATTTGATTTTTAAATTCTTAGAACTTCATCTAGGTTTCATATGACAACACTTTTATGTATCAACTTGGCTAGGTTATAGTATCAAGTTATTCAACCAAACACCAAACTAGGTGGTGCGGTAAATGTGGTTTACAGATGTGGTTCATATCTTAAAGTTGACTTCTAACGTGGGTGGGTCTCATCCAATCAGTTATAACTGATATTTCTATGAGGGAGAAGAAATTCTGTCTCAAGACTGATGTTTCACCTCCTTTCTGAGGGTTTTCATTCTGCCATCCTGCTCTATAGCTTTGCCAGGCCCACAATCAAGTAAACCAATTCCTTGAAATCTCCTCTTACCTCTCTCTCTCTATATATAATAATACATACATACACACACACATATATATTTCCCTGGAAAGCCCTGATATACTTATTTTCTTCCCACCTAGCTGTTATACATAGCACACACTGTCCAACTTACTCATTAGTGGACATGAAGGTAGAAGCAGGATCTATGGCCAAAAAAATCTATCTAAATCATTACAATGCTAAATAGACCAAATAGAATGCTCTCTGAATGATTAATTCTTTGGGATTTCTCCTACCATAAATCCTCTCCATTTGCATGGATCATTAAAGAAACAGGTTTCTAAGTCATACGAGAGTAGATATAAAAGACCCAAGGGAGAGTATTTGTTTGCAGATTGTTGTCAGTCCATAATATGTCAAATTAGTCTTATCCATGGATGGAAGATGGTTGAAGCCTATTCAATGCCTTATGGTACCCCTAAATTAACAAACTTTTATCTTGAGGGCAATCAGAGGGAACACTCTCTTTGTCTTCCAGTCTTTCGAACAAAGTTCTTGAGGCATTTAATGTTTCTCAAGCAACTTTTTAAGAAAGCCATCACTTCACCTATTTTGATTATCATTAACTGAACTATTTATGAACAGTTACCTTTCAGCACTTTATTGAGTACCAGTTGTTATATCTCAGATGGAAGTTGGTAAATCATAGTAGATACAATCCAGATTACCTGGGTTCAAATCTTGGTCTCTACCCTTATTAGCTGTGTTAATATGAAGATGTTTTCTCATTTGCCAAATAGGGCAGACAAAAATAATGTTGACTTCATAGGGTTGTGAGGATGAAGATAGAAGGACATTAATGAAAGTATATGTCACATAGGAGACACTCATAAATGTTCTTATTTCAGACTTGTTTTTTTCTGCTCTGCTGGTCCCTCTCTATCTGAATCTCTGTTCTTGATACTTTCAAATGGCTCAGTCTTCTACTACCATCCATCTTTTTGTTTTATCTTCTTTGTTTTGTTTCCATGACATATATACAAGTATGTGTCAGTGTATGTGTGAAATACATATATTTTCTAGTTCTCCCAGGGAAGCTGTCAATTAGTAAGGTGTTGATAATGGGGTAAGTAGTTCTATATCCCATACAAGATATTTGCATTTAAGGTGGACTTTGAAAAAGCCAATAGCTTAACCCAATGCAGTATCATCACTGCAGCAGATTGGTGGGCTTGATATTGGGAGATAGAGGCCTCTTTCAGCATTTCACATATCATACTGTCTCTACTAGGTATCAAAATGCTAACCTCAGCCTTTCTAAAATCTTTCACCCTCAGGTATATTTTCCTTATGATTTTCTATTTTTGAAGTGTACTTAATCTGAGGTAGTAATAAGCAGAGACATATAAATGGAAACTTTCATCATGCTGTCATTTTATATTCAAGAACTGACAGTGGGACAATCTGGCTGGCATTTGGGGTACATTTTTTGAACACTTACACCCTTTATTGTGCCTGAGAGGAGAGTTATTGCCACAGGGGACTCTGGCTAGTAGCTGTCATCTACATAAACCTAGTTCTCACAGACAGCTCAGCAGAGGAGGGTCTTGACATTTAACTTAAACATAAAAACACAAAAAGTAACAACAAAATTACCCTTTTAATATTCTCTGTAATCTGAAAACAAATTCTTATTTTTTTTGGACATTAAGATCCTTTTGTAAATATCAAATAATTCACTAAAACCTTTTTATCTAAGCTTAAAAAAACAAAACAAAAAAAACTAAAGTCATGAGAAGTCAAATGTCTTAGATAGCATATTCTATTATAAAAGTAATCTATTTCTCAATTTATGCCAGATGATTAAAGATGCTCACGAGGGAGAGGCTAGTTTTGTGTACCAGTTACCAGTAAGTGAACTACAAAATCCCATCATTCAATCTAATTGGGAGAAAGGTCCATTTGAATTTATAAAGAGTCCCAATTATCGAATATTTGACAGGAAATATAGTGTGTGTGTGTGTGTGTGTGTGTGTGTGTGTGTGTGTGTAGTACTATCTGCTACCAAAGTGGTTTTGCTGAGCTTGTTATAATGAATAGATGGCTAGTTACTATTAGCAATGCAATTTACATTCAAATAATTCACTAAATTCTTTAAAAATGGTTTGTTTTCTTAAGTAGGTTAAAACTTCCTTATTTTCTTTAACTAATTTTTTATAAGCACTTTCTTGACAGGCAATTGAAAAAGTAAATTCAGTGCAGCCCAAGCTGAAAAATTAGCATTTCTGAAATGGTTAGGACTAATAAGGTATGACTATGGGTTCTTAATATGAGATAGTCTCTCATATTATAATAAAGTTCCTAGCAATCAGGTCTTTTTTATAAGTACTGAAGTGCCTTGTTATAAGTAGGACACTTTAATGGTAGCCACCTGGAGAACAGGGAACCTCAAGACCATTATTACAATATTCCCTGGAGTTATAAATAGGTACCTTCAAGATGGACATATGGCCTATTGACTCAAATATTCTGAATAAGTATCTATCTACATGACAGCAACAAAAATGTTTTTGTGAGTAAATCATTTTCCAGGAAGAAATGTTTTACTTGGAGGTCTCACTTCCCAGGTCTCAGAGAACCTAGAGAAGCCCTTAGAGAGTCATTGGCTGGTTGATGATCAAGTTTAACTCATTACAGTTATATAGGCTGGCCATGCTTGTCAATCAGTTGCAGTCACTAGGCAAATAGGACACATTAAAAAATCCTTTTAACTTTTGAAAAATCTAGTCAAAGGATATGTGGGACCTCTATGTACTACTTTTGCAGCTTCTTGTAAATCTATAACTTTTTCATAAAAAGTTTAAGATCATGGAAAAAAATCCTTTTAGTATGGTTAAATTTTGAACTTTTAGAAGAAACTTTTTGGACATGTTTATTTCTGAAATATTTTGGGCCTATTTTGGAAGACTAGCCAGAGTGTTCTCAGTTCCCTATTTATTATCTCCATCAACTCACTGAACTTAAGTTGGAATTATAAATGGAAATAGATTAAAGATAAAAAAGTTTTCACATAGCCTGAGTTTCATACATAGCCTGAGTTTCAAGAAAACTTGAGAATAACCATGAAAAGTTAGAAGAGTAGTTTGGTTTGACTTACAAAGAGATATGGAGGAAATAAATATCACCAATGACTTCTCTAGATATAAATGGGAGATGGGCTTACTACCATTGTATCATCTTCAGCCCTGCATTTACTCATGGGTAGAAGTCAGTACTTGGTTCCCACAATGGTCAGAAGCAATAATGTCATACCTTCCATCCTGCCGGCTGATGGTAAACCCATAATCACTGTGGTGCAAGAAGCTGACATTCACCCCCACAAGAGGGGTTCCATCTACAGCCACCACTTGGCCTCGAATCACACAGGCACGCCTGAAACACAAGACCAAAGGCAAATAACAAAGCACATTAAAGCTAAATCTAGAAGCCAAGATATTGAAACTTTTGAAAACAGTCAAGTAAAACCAAGAAAACCAATAATTTTGCCAATCAGTAATAAGTACTAATAACATTTTTGAGGAGGTTATGTGTACCTTTTTTTAGCCATCAAAGTTGGGATCATAGAAAAGGTAGATCTCTGAATGGTTAGCAACATCAACCAATGTAATTAGAAGTTCATCAATATACAATTTTGTTATTATATAATGTACCTTTAAAATGGTACCTCAAAACATGTTTATCTCACCCCTTGTTTTAGGATATTTAGTTGTTTCTTATTTTTTTCTACATGGAATTTCTTATTTCTTTGGGAAAGAGCCCTAGTTGTGGAAGGACACTTTCCTTTCATCAAAATCAAAATTAACTACATTAGTTAATACATAAATACATTATAAATATGACAAAAGTTCTATTGACCACCTCTCCCCCACTTCCTTGTTCTAGTGTTTTCACCAGTAGTAATAGGCAGTATCAATTTGTTATGTGCATTTTCTGTGCATTTACATACAAAGGTATGAAAATTTTTAATATTCATGATGCACACTGCCACATAACTTTGTCTGGGAAAAAAAACACAACCAAACAAACATAGGTGGTGAACCTTAAATTAAAGCCTGCAAAAGAGACAAAATCCTGACCATGATATCCTATTATTCTTGCCCAATTTAATAAAATATATCAGGGCATTTCCTCTTTAAGCAAATGAGTTTCATCCTTGCCAAAGAATGGGATTCCATTAAACTAACCCCGAAATAGGGCTGTTCCTCAGGGACAGTCCACTAAAATGTCCATTACTTTCAACTCTGGCCTGGCTGACAAGCTGTAACAAATTCCTGGAGTCTGGCAGTTAAGAAGAGGGCCCTGGGACAAATTCCAAGCAAAGATTTTTCACTGGTCTACCATTATTTGGGGTGGGGGAGGAGATAGCTTTTTCACTAGAGTCCAATCCTAGTCTTGGCAGCTCTTAGCTCTTGGCTATGCATTTTATAGTTGGAGTTGGCAGGGTTGAGGATGGCTGAACAAGGTCAATGTTTTTTTTCTAGGGCACAAATGTCATTTTTTTCTCCAACTGGGATTTGGGGTATCCTGGGCAGCTCAATCTTGGATTAAAAGGGGCCATGTTATTTTGGCCAACATGGCTTTCCAGAATAATGCTAATAATTTCACCCTGGGATTATATATTTATCTAACAGAATCAGCAAGCCAAGGGTAGTATTTAAAGGCTCAAGGACACAAGGATCACTTGAGGAAAAACAAAACAAAGCAGAAAAACCAAACTCCTCCAAATAAGCAAAAGACAGTTAACAAAGTCTGTTTTATATATTTCAGCCGATAAACCTCATTACTAAGTTCTACTGCAATCAGAGGAATTGGTTATAAATTATGCTAATAGGATTTATCCTGAATTACCTAAGGCTTTTCCCTAACACAAATTATAAACCATTAAGTATTACACAAAGGTAAGCTAGTATAATTGTTGCTATTAGTGTTTGTGTATATATCTGAGCTCTCAGACCAACATTCCTTGTTTAGTGATATAGATCAGTGGCTTTCTTCTTCCCATGAATTATGCAAATCATGGTTCTGAATGGCATGTAAATGGCATATGGACACTTGCTTTATTTCCATGTTTGATTTTTCCAATCTCTGTATCATTTGTTCTAATAGCAAAGATATTTGAAGTCCTCGAGTTTTAGTATTTGAACTAATCCTGACAAATTTGATCCCAGTTTCCAAGTTCAATGTGAGAAGAAATAAAAATAAAGGACATTTCTGTTTTTTTAATTTACTTTTTAGGTGTAGTTGGACATAATGCCTTTATTTATTTCTTTTTATGTGGTGTTGAGGATTGAACCTGGGGCCCTGAATATGGTAGGTGAGTGCTCTACCACTGAACTACAACACAAGCCCCACATTTCTGGTTTTATATAGTAAACTTGTAGAGGTGTTTACAAAGCAATATTGGACAAGAGGGATATATATTAAGTGGAAATAAGCTGTGAAAATCTCCTATGAACTACACAGGGACTAGATTTGGAGAGACTGAGAAGAAACTGTGTGTTTGAAAGGCCAAATCATTTAAAAATTAAACAATGTTTCCTGAACCCCAATCCGTAGGGAGAATTTGTATGTATTCTTGCTTAATATGGTATGTTATGCCACTTTGTTCAGCTCAACTGCCATTTTATGAACTCCCAGCTTCTAAACTCAATTTTCTTCCTAATTGTGGACAAGTAGCTATGTCTCTATGGTGGTTTTGGGGGCTTGGCAGGGATTGATTATGAACTTGCCAAACCTCGCTACTAGCTAACAAGGTGGACTTTGCGATAGTAACACCTACCTAGGTGCTTGCTGATTCCCTATTGGCAAGACAATTCTACACTTGCTCATTTTATTTGTTCACATTAATCTAGACATTGTGTCTTTCCACAGCTGTAGTAGGTTCAATTATTTTTGTTTTTATTTTGTCAAGCCTAGTTGGCATTGTTTCCTCGTATTTTATGACAGACACAGATCTGTCTCTTCGTTTTGCTGCTTTTTTATTTTCTATATGGCTTATATTTATGAAGGATCCAGGTTGGTGAGTGAAAGTCTCATAAAAGTCATCATTATTCTGTGCATTTCCCTTGTATTCTTCTCTTCCTTCATTCCGTATCTCACTCTGAGTAGACTTGTCTTTTGACTCTTCTGCTCCTTAATATTCCTCATATTTTATGAAGCATAGAGATTTGTGTGATAATGACTCATCAAAGTCATCATTATTCAAGACATTGTCTACCTGCTCTTCTTTTCATTCATTTCACTCTTCATCATTCATAAATAATGTGCACAGACTTGTCTTTCAACTCCCCTACTTTTTTATTCCTCATATTTTATGATCCACATTAACTTACAGCATATGATAAAGCCCCATAAAACTTATTATTCCACATTTGTCAGTATTGAACTCTCTTTGTAATGTATTAGATTTTAAATGTTCTAAGATTCCTTGTATCTTGCTGCATTTGCTCCCATTATTTACACACTCCATGTCATCCATTTTTCACAAGAATAACTCTTAGCTCTTTTCATTCCTGGATTACTAGTTCTTACTGTAATCTTTGACCAATATCAGTCATCCAATGTCAGTATAAATTGTCTAAATTTGGGGACAGTATTAAAGTATTCTTGTTAATTTTCAATAATTTTGACTGACACTCCATGTAGAAACCCAGGGGAAAATTTACTTCTCAGGCAAACTCTATCTCAAAAAGAAAGCTCTTGAGTCTACTCACTTCCTGGGGCTATACCAACTCCAAATGATCCGTAGGGAGAATTTGTATGTATTCTTGCTTAATATGGTATGTTATGCCACTTTGTTCAGCTCAACCACCATTTTATGAACCTCCAGCTTCTAAACTCAATTTTCTTCCTAATTGTGGACAAGTAGCTATGTCTCTAGCTTGTGTTTTCTGATTCACACCAGCATTAAATGTAATTTCTCCCCATTTATACAACCTGTTCTAATTATCCTTCTCAGATCCAGGGAAACCTCTATAATACGGACAAACCCTAGCTGAATAGTGAGGTGTATATGGCAGGGGTCTGTCTTTGATAGTACCACAATTCTGATTCCTGTGTTTTTCTTTATCCCCATTGGCATTCCTCCCAATTTCCTATTCTGGAGAGTCCCTGCTTTCTTGCATCACATCTAAATTAAACAGTCTGACTTGGCCCATCGATTGCCTATCTCAAAAACATATTGAACTCTTAAAGTTTTGCCACAATCTGAATCCTATTCAAGGGCCCATGTTTTTCTGAGACTTTTTCAATTCAATAATATAGAGAAATCTTCAGAATCTTTCAAGTCAGATGACAGGAGCAGCTGTCTAGACTGCCATGAGGATGGGCAAACACATTTGTACAGCAGGTATCTGTCTACTTTAATTGCCTTTTTTTTGAGGGGGGGTGTTACTGGGGATTGAACCCAGGGGCACTCGACCCCTTAGCTACATTCCCAGCCCTATTTTGTATTTTATTTAGAGACAGGGTCTTACTGAGTTGCTTAGCATAGCACTTTTACTGAGGCTGGCTTTGAACTTGCAATCCTCCTGCGTCAGTCCCACAAACTGCTGGGATTACAGGAGTGCGCCACCATGCTCAGCGGTAACTGTCTTTTGTGTTGGTTGTATGTATGTATGTATATATGTGTGTGTTCATGTGTGTGCACACGTGTATACATGTGTGCCCACATTGCATGCTTTTCTTCTTTGCCTGGAGCTCTCCTTTGATTCACAGACATGGATGGGATGCTTTGCTTCCTTGAACCTTTAAAAACAAGAACTTCTCCCTGATGTTGTTGGTCATAGCAAAATAACTTGAACTTAGATGGGCATGTCCAATGTGACTTAAAAACCATGTGTGGGGAAGATCATCCCTCACAAGTGTCTGTTTCCCTATTCTCTGGAGAATACAGGCTGCTGCCAAACTGTCTACCTGCTGTCACTATGCTAAAGCAGTACCCCAAAGGAATTGCTTCTCCACTTTAACTAAACGCTGAATCTTCCAAGTCTTTGGAACTTGGTATGAAGAATAGGGCAACTTGAGAAATGCAAGTCAGAATGCACTTTACTGAGGGCCTTATTTAACTAACAAGCTGCTTGTTAGACAGCCCTGATGCAAAAGGTCTAATTCATTCTGTATTTGCTATTTTCAAGGTATAGTCAAATTATCCCTAGCCTTCAATCAACTCTTGGTTCCATTCTCCTTTTCCCTTATTTGTTGTCTTTTGTCTTCTGCGTCAAATTTCCAATATTCATTCAACACCTCAGGCAACAACTTTAACCTGAAGCACAAAAGTTGGTTTGAAAACAAGGCTGAAAACTAAATTGCTGAAAGAAGATGTAATTTACTGCATTGTATTTCTGATTAGAATCTTTCCTAAGGAAAATGAGGCTCAGGGCTAGGGAAGTTACAGCTATTTGCTTTGTTGAAAACATGAGCATAAGCTACTTTTGAAGGGTAACATTCAAAATCAAGGACCTAGCCAGCAGGGGACCTAGCAGCAGGTGGGCAGGTTAAGCTGTTTTCTCTATAGGAACAGATGAAATCCTTTTCAAAAGCTGACAGCTCTGGTCAAGAGATAGCATTGAGAAGGCCTGGGCTGGGAGAAGCCATAAGAATTCTCTGCTCTCTAGTGTTTGAATCCTGCCCTTTATATTCCTTGAGGAACTGTCAGTTGGCTTGATTCTTCAAGGGACAGAAACCTACTGTATATGAGATGTGGTTGGAGAGTTGCTCCCTGGGCTTATTATAATTTAAATCCCACAGTCATTGATTGTATCATTTGGGTTAAAGCACTGCTTCTAGGGACCCTGATGGTTAGGACAAAAAGCTTATGATGTTTCTATTATCCAGTGTCCTCATGTAACGACTAAAAGGGCCTATTCTTTAAAGTGCCATTGTGGGACTCTGTCAGTCCTTCTTGGTAATCTTTCCTACAGACCACTGATTCTCAAGTTTGATCCTGCGGGCCATGTGCCAGAATTCCCTGGAGGGCTTGTTAACATGCAGATTGTTGGGCCTTATCCCCAGAGTTTCTGATGCAATAGGTCTGGTATAGGACCTGAGAATTTGCATTTCTAACAAGTTCCTAAGTGATGTTGATCCTGCTGGTCTAAAGGCCAAACTTTGAGAATCACTGCTTTAGTAAAAGCAAGATCATAGCAGAATCAGCCAATTAAGGTGTATAAACTCCTGGGGAAGAAGGCAGGAAGCATAAACCACATAAAGGAAGGCAAATCAACAACTGATTCACAATCTTACCATACAAAATCTGTGGCATGAATTTTAACTCCTCCACATTAACCTTTGGAAAAAGGTTTGCAACAACTGTAATTTGGGGAGCCATAGTAAAACTGTCACCACAAAGCGCTGGCTGAACTATAAAATGAACTGTGGGGACCCTTCAAATCCAGAGATCATGAAATGGAAATATGTTTTAACCCAATTTATCTGTCCTAAAAAACGCCAATTTCTCCCTCACTCCTATTATTCTCATTATACAGTGCTTGTACCCATGTTATTACACTTGTCACAGCCTATCTTGGATGACAGTTATAGATCTGTCTTTCCTATTAGTCACTCTATGATAAGGACTGTGTGGTTTTCTTTGTTTCCTTCCCAGTGCCTGGAGTACCCGACATGGGCTTAAGAAAGATTCATAGGATTTCAACTCAAATTTTATTTTTGAATAAAGTTATAATGTACTTGCAATCCATTCTCATGGCACTTCTTTCAGGGTTTCAGGGACTACTGTGAGGCTCCAGTGTGACAGATGCCTTACCAGTTCATTTATTAGAAGCCAACATTCTGGATTTTATATTATGACAATCTCATCATGAGAGTTTTGTTTGATAATTGACTACTTCAGGGAATTAAATAGCACCTGTGTTATTGGGAGAAATGAATGAATAGCTCTCCTCAAATGCTTAATTTATGCACACTAACTTTATTATGTCTTTATATATCATCACAAAATTACTATTTGGTATTTTATAATTTAAATATATTTGAGGTTTCTAATATCCATATTTTGGGAGGGGTTCCCACAGAACACATGCTGTTTTTTTATACACATTATCTAAGCTGGTGCAGCACCAAGAAAACACCTAATGTTTTATCATGAACTAGTTTTCATGTTCTAAAAATGTGAATGCAGTGAAAGTTCATATGCAAACTTAACAAAATCTCATTAGTTTTTACTTAAATATAGCAGGCTGATTTAATCCTACTCCTTTGATCACTAGCCCAAATAAATAACACCTACCAAATAGGTAACACTAAAAGCAGCTGGGAGCATTATCCATCAACATTCTAGGGCTCAGGGAAAGGTGGTGCTATTGAAAATGCAGATAGCTTTTTAAGCAGAATTATTTTCCTCATGGCTAGTGATGTTTCAAGTAAAACAAAATGGGGGCACTCACCCTGAGGTAGGGTGGCTATTTTCCCATCTGCCCTGGTAATTGCTTGTCAAAAGTAGGCTTGCTTTGGATGCCTGAGATCCCCAAAGTAATGGGAAAAAGATCAAGTGTTTTGAAGCAATAAGAAAACTGACGACACAGTCACATTTTCAGGACTGCATAAGTGCCAGTTTGCTTCATTTAGACACATGATTACTTTTGTCCAGAATTTGAATTTGAAATACTTGTCCTGTAAGCCCTTGCAACTCTTGAATAGTCTGAAGTTAATTTTTTTTGTTTGTGTTTTGCTTGTTCTACACATTACTCAATTGGTTTATCTTTGTAATCAGCTTTATGAGGTTTTGTTAACCTCATTAACCTCTCCTGACACTTCTCTGTTGATCTGCCTTTCAAATAATGGAGAGTCATTAAATATAGGCCAGGTCCTTCTTGTTGGCTATTTCCTGAGCATGAATTATTTTTTCTGTCATGAGAAAAATGTTTGGCCTAGCTGTAGCCACTGTGTTCTAGCTCTGTCTTGCTAGCATCACCACTCTTACTTTTCCTACAAAACATAATTACTCTCAGCTTCATTTGTTCCTTATGTAAAATGGGAATAAGATAAAATATTAGAAAATAACTATCACACTTTATTTCTGTCCTCTATCACCACACAAAGATATCATAAATTACCCAGTGAAATGACCATATTTACAACTGAACCTTCCAAATTGTTTTCTAATCCTGAAAATTATTTTCTGAATGCTGATAATTATGATGTAATTGTATATATAAAACATTACAGGGCTGGGTGGTGGCTCAGTGGTAGAGTGCTTATCTAGCACATGCGGGGCCCTGGGTTCAATCCTCAGCACCACATATAAAATAATTAAAATAAAGGTATTGTGTCCAATTACAACTAAAATAAATAAATATTTTTTAAAAAACATTACATACTTACTATGAGCCAGCTACTATGCAAGACACTTTCCTTACTTTATTTCACTTAATGTCCATATAACCCTGAGTGGGAACAACTGTTGGTCTGTTTTAAATATGAAGAAACTTATTTAGGATTAAACAAAAACTCAAGATAACAAGGTCTTTAACAATTACTTAAACCTAGAAAAATCCATTATTTAGAAACCACTTACTGGTTTGAAGTTATAAACAAAGAAAAGATAAAGACAGCCTAAAACTTAGAATATTTAAAAGGAAGCACAATGTTGTTACAGTAATAAGTGGTGGAGTGGTGGAGGTCTCTTGATCTGGACTCCAAGAGCCTGAGCTGTACTTCAGATCTTTCTGTCAAGATGTAAATAATGTGGCTACAATTAAAAGTGCTCACCTACAAACATGGTGATATCCCTAGGAAATCATTACCTACAGAAATCTACCAACTGCTGAGCACTTTCTTTGTGCAGGGTGTGTAGTGGAAAGGAATTGCAGAACACTATTCATTCTTTATCCCCAAACTTGCACTGGTTCTTCCCTCTCTAGGGACAAGATGAGATGATTTAATTAGCTAGAGTCACTGCAAACACGTATCGTGGCTGAGAAGTAGGTAATAAGGATTTGAGCCTTTTGACTTCTGATTTTAATTGAGCAGAAAGTGGGAAAGATAAAATATTAGAAAATAACTATCACACTGAGGTAAGTTGTAGATAGCTACTGGTATTACTAATTATTAAGCATCTCAAAATATCTAAGTTTCAAAATATCATAAATAATCAGATTGAATAACATTTTGAAGACTTTCTGGTTTCTTTTCAGACTTTTTTCTAAGAGCATTTGCAAAGAAGTGAAAGTTGCACATTCTTTCTTTTTGGTACCTTTAGGTGTTGACTGCTGATTTCGGAAGCTAGCCAACACTATAAATCTGGGAACCTTCAGCACTTTGTAATTTTAAAAATGTGTCTTGAACATGTGTTTCATGAATTATAGCATTAGACAAAATCATTGTCTGAAAATCAGGAGATCCTGTTTTCACACGAGTAACACCTTTCACATAAACGAGATCAAAGTGCTTTATTAGCAACTATCAACAACTTTTCTCCCCACTTAGGACAACAACTGCAGAAGCTATGAAGAAAGGAGGTTGCTCAGGGAAAGCAAGGTGCAATGACAAAGCAGAACACAAGGAAATATGTCCAAGCCAAACCATGCTTGGATACCTTTCCCAAATGTGGGCAGGTTATGTGCGGTGTCTCTTTTTAGAAAAAAAAAAAGGTGACTAGAAAGTAGATTTGAGTATGTTGATGCTCTGTGAAGGGCTTCCTCCAGTCCTTAGTCTATTTATTTTATTCGGCAATTGTTGCTTTGTGTGTGAATCTACTCTCAGTTGTGTACCTGGTATAATGTTTTTCATGTTCCTAGATTAAAAATACACAAAAACCTGCTATTAGCAAATAGACTTAGAGTTCTTTAACAAACAGATTCATGAAAAAGTTAAACAAAATGCATATGGATCCAAATGTGTACCTCAGCAAAATTATGAATGATTATGTTGTGGATCTTCTGGGGTTACTCATAGATACACAAAACTATGAATACTAATTCTGTGAATGCTTAAATACTGTAACAACATTGTGTTTCCTTTTACATATTCTAAGATTTAGGCTGTCTTTTATCTTTTCTTTGTTTATAACTTCAAATCAGTAAGTGGTTTCTAAATATTGGATTTTTTCTAGGTTAAGTAATCGTTGAAGAACTGCTATTTTTTTCCCCTTTCATGATTAAACGGTCTAGAGCTATTGTTGAGTTCTTTTTCTAAGGCATATCCAGTTTGACTGAGTTATTCAAATTCTCTGGATGGGCAGGCACTCCAAGCATTTATCAATAAATCCTAGTACAGTAACAATAGGTAGTAATTTCTTGAGAAAGATTTGTTTTACCTTCCTATTGCACATAATGGCACAGAATCTTAATTCAATAGACTCCTAAATGTCAATGTCAGGCTCTTGCTTGTGTGAAAATCTATTTTATATGGGTCCAGGTGGTAAAAAATATTCATGCCCAAATCACCTAGCATATAGATGAATACTATGAGGGTCTGCCCTAGTGTTACACCCACAGAGTAGCTTCTCTGAACCACTCTGACTATAATGGTCATTCTCTGTCCCTAAATTTCCTTTATCTCATTTGACAGTACTTATACCTTCCTGATATTTACATTTTTCATTATTGTCTGTGATCTTCATTATAATGAAGAGAGGTCAGAGCCTAGTAGAGTACCTATCACTGAATGAAGAAAAGAAAAAACAAAAATATTCTAATATACATAAATCTCAAGAGTGAGACGATTATCAGTCTTCTCTAATATAGATTATCTTCAAACTACAGAATCTGTTATTATAAAATGAATCCAAAGCATAGTTAATAGGAATGCTTTATTGTGCTAAATGGAAATTTTTTTGATGATTGATCTGTTTTCTCCCAGAATTTTTTAATACAAACACTTTAAATTGTAGAAAAAATATAGCTTTAAATGTCAAAGGATGAAACTACTTGTGCATAGTTAAGCTGTTCCCTGCCTAAATAAGCTTTGTATTTTTCTTGCAAGTCATCAATAGTCTCCTGTGTGTATCAATTTTAACAGCTCTTTGTGCTCACCTGAATAAATTATTTCCATTTCTATGTTATAGCTGAAAATATCCAGGTTAGCTTCATTTCTGTTACTGTTTAATGACTTTGTCTTATTTGCTAGAATACCTCTTATCTTGCATCAATTTAGGGTACATGTGTACCCCAACAAATCAGTTGAATTTGAGATCCTCTGAGTTAATGAACTTCAAGCTTCTTTAAAAACCTGGTTTTTTATGTCATGTGGTCTCCATCATTCCCTGAAATTCCTGTCCAGCCTGTGCCAGGCTCATTGCTTTCTTTACATTCTGTCCCAGGTTCACTGAACTTATTTCACGTGCAAGTATTTTAATTATTTATGTATTTTTCTTATTTTCATTTTAACTGAGATAACATTTGTACATGTTTATATTGTACAGTATGGTAATTTGCATATATATATGCACAATGTGCAATGATCAAATATTGACGTTTCACTGCCTCTTTCACTAGAATGTAAATTCTGTGAAAAGGGGATTGTGTTTCATTTGTTTATCTTCATCCACATAATTCTTGGTACAGAGTAGGCTCTAAAGAAATATTTCTTAAATGAATGAATGAATACATATCCTCATCACTCTTTTGAAAAATAAACTGATATCAGGGTACAATATTACATTAAGAATGGCAGAGGAGTCTGATATCTCTGTTATCTCCTTCTGAGGACTTATGAAATCATCAGTTACTCTGGAAGTACTAAAATTTTGATAAAAATATACTTAAGTCTATAATTAGTATTTTTCAAGTATAGTTATTCTTAATTCTTAGTATTTATTCACAATAAACGCTTTTACAGAAATGACCACCTTCCTGCAAGCTTCCTTTGACCTCAGTCTTGGGTCAATAACTTGTTTTGTTATTCACGGAATTTCAAATTGTATTTATTCCCAGATCAACCAAGTGCAGAAAAACATGTTTTATTAAACAAGTTATGATAAGCAATTATGGCTATTACCAGGTATTATGACTAATCAGGAGCAAGAATCAAGATTTTATTATTGAGTGGGGTGTAGTAAAAGAAGAGAAGAGCTTGGATAAGTGGAATTTGTCAGGAATTCCATACTTAAGGCATCTGTAGCACTTCAAATTGCTTGGTGGCACTTCTCTTTGGTTTTCTAGTGAGAAACAATAATGATGCATACCAAATTGAGTCAACTGACAGTAGTCTTCCTACTGACTTTTTAATAATGTTCCTTATTTCCTAATTTATTCTTGGTACTACATTTTGGTTATATATCCCATTGAAGGTAGATGCTTATACAAAATCATAAATGATATCAGTTATTGGCAGGCTATGACAGTGGTGGAAGGTCTTTTAAGTTTAAAAAAAGTCATCACTTTGGCACTGTTACATAATAACTTCATCTTTTACGAATTTAGTTCTTGTGCTATTTGAAGATATGTAATCTTACGTTTAGGCTGATTCTACATTTGGGAATTGGTTTATTTAAGGTCCTGATATCATCTGTGTGTTCTCGGCAACCAAAATGAGTTTTTTCATTAGCAAATGTGAGAAGAGCACTTGCACTTCAAAATTACTATAACTAAACAAACTACTTAGCCACTTAATTTTTCATTCAGTTTTTACTTGTTATATGCTGGGTACTAGTTAGGATCTAGATTAAAGATGGTAAAAAATTCTTTGATCCTTGTCTCTTCAAGAGGTGGGACGTATGTCCTTCCCCTTGAATCTGGGGAAGATAATTGACTGCTTTGACTAATAGTATATGACACAAATGACACCATGACAATTTTTAGACACAATACTTAAGAGACTGGCATCTTCCATTTCCCGTCTTTTGTAACAGTCACTCTTGTAGCTCTGAGCCACCATGTATGAGTTCTAACAAATTCAAGGCTTGCTACTATGCTAATAGGAATCCCACGTAGCCAACAGGACTGTATGTGAAAAGATTCCTAGCTTTTGTCCAGTTATTTTAGTCCCCAGATACTTGAGTCATTCCAGCTGAGCATCCAAATATCATAGAGCAGAAATGAGCCATTGTGCCATGTTCTGTCTGTATTTCTGACCCATAGAATCATGAGGTTTAATAACAACACATTATTTTAATATATTACTTTGAGGAGCTTGCCATAGAGCAACTGTTATGGTTTAGATCTGAAATGTCCCACCAAAAGCTTGTGTGTTAGGCAATGAAGCAATGTTCAGAGCAGAAAAGATTGGATTATAAAAGCCTCATCTGTAGATTAAACAATTTGATGGTTAATAATATGAATGGACTACTGGGTGGTAATTTTAGGAAGGTGGGGCATGGCTGGAGGAAGTAGGTCACTGGGGACTATATTGTGTCCATGGCTGCTGCTGCTGCTGCTCTTCTTCTTCCTCTTCCCCCTCCTCCTCCTCCTCTTTCTCTTTCTTTTTTTTTCTTCTTCTTTTCTCTCTTTCTTTCTCTCCCTCTCCCTTCCTCTCCTTCTCCCTCTCCTTGTCCATCTCCCTCTCCTTCCTGGTTAAAATGAACTGAGCAGCTTTCCTCTGCCACACCCTATGCCATGATTTCTGCCTTACCTCAGGCCCAGGGCAATGGATCTGGCTGACCATGAACTGAGACCTCTGAAACTATGAGCCAAAATAAACTTTACTTCCTTTAAGTTGTCCTTGTTAGGTATTTTGGTCATAGTGATGAAAATCTGACTAACATAGCAACAGATATCCAAATAATGAGAGAACAAATCAGACTTCTTTCATGTCCTTACAAAACTTAATATTAAGTAATGAGAACAATTAAAAGCTAACAATGTACATCCCAGTATGAATCAAGAAACTGAAATGTAACAACTCCACAAAAAGTTAGAACTAGAAGAAAGTCATCAACTTGTTTAACTTCTTAATTTTTTTAGACTGTTAAGAGTGCTTTTAGGTTCTTAGTGTTGTACTAAGTTTGGTCCCAATTCTAGAACTTTTCAACTAAGGATAGGTGTTCCATAAGTGGTGGGTAGAAAAGTCACCACAATTTCGTTTAGTGAAGTTTTACATCTTTAAACTGTTCAGAAAACTTACTCTAAGTGATAAAGAGTTATTGAATGCCTGCCAACACACACATTCTTCTCATAAAAAGTGCACTTTTTGTTATTGTGGTGGAACCTGGATTGACACCATGATATGTGGGCCATATATTAAGACCCCTGGCCCCAGAGGAATTTATTAGCCTCATGAGGCAGAGTATATACCAACTTATTCATGAGGTATACGAAAGTACTCTGTGAACTAAGGGTAGGCCTATTTTTCCACTAATGTGATTTCTATTTCATGTTTGGTCATCTTTTAAAAAACTCATTAATAATCATTCAAAAATTAAGAAAAAATGATAATATTTAAAAATGATGAGATTTATATCTCAGGGAAAAATATCAAAATGCACACACATCCATGCTCACACATACATACATACTTGAGTTCTTTCCAAGGAAAGCTATTGAAACTGTACAGAGCAGGGGTCAGAAGCTCAAAGAGCAGGGCCAGGCATGACAGTGGAAGTGAGTGAAGTGAATCAGGTATAAGGGAAACAGTGGATAGTGATTTAGAGGGGCGTGTTATGTCTAATTCTGAGTGGTACCTGGCCCTCACCTCCAGACTACTTACATCATGTCCATGGGCCTAGGGTTGATAAAAATTCTAGAGAAGGAATGTATTCCAATTTTTATGTTAGATCTCCTGATTTCTAAATGTCAGGCCATCTGTAGGCTGATTTTAAGCAACCTCTGATATAGACATTTGATGTAGATTGATGTGGGGATCATTCTTTCATGGTTACAAAATAGACAAATGAGTTTGGCCAGACCTTGCTGTCAGTGGTTGCACTAATCCTGGTAGGATTTTGTTTTTTAAATGTACTTCTCCATTAGTGATGGCGAGTGAAATGTCTGGCTTTGCAAATTACTGCTGTCGTTTAGTTTAATGTACTCTTGTTTTTACATATTTATAAAAACCTTTTACATTATTAATAGTGATTAAATGCTTAGACACTGAAGATCAATAATGCTTCTGTTCACCTATTTACATTATTAAAAAGTAATAAGTCATCCAGAGCACATAGAATATGTGGTTTACTTTGTAGTTATGTTTGAAGAAAACACATAGATTGAAGAAAAGAAAGCAACACAGGCTACAGGGTAAATTGTATTAAAAAAAATAAAAACAGTGAATTGAGTTTGCTAGAGACTTCACTGTGGGCAAGCTGCATGTTCACACTGACATTATACCAATCATAGGGCACAAAAGGTACATGTTCTATGTGCTCTCACATGCCAGTGCAGCAAATTCAGAATAAGAAAGTTTAGTCTCCCTTAGATGCACAAGGATGAACAGTTATTTAACATTTGTGTGTCCTTGCAACTCTTTGTCACCTGTATGCCACTATCTTTAGTTCCAGAGGTTTCTGATTGTGGTAGTGCTAGGCAGCAAGTCAGTTGTGTGGGTCATATTTTGCCAGTAGGCAAATCATCCCTGTGGCAATGCTTTCTTCACCTGCCTCCCCAGCTCTCAGTTATACAGCAAAAGCAAAAAAAAAAAAAAAAAACACAAAGTGGTTCATCTGATTATGACATGTAAGTGTCCTAGATCTGTCGGAGGAGAGCAACCCCATAGTCAGGAATGTATGTTATTAAGCCATTTTGGAGATGGTCACCCCAGCTTTTTAAGTAGTCAAAGTGGCTCAGAACAGTAGTTTATAGACCAGACTTTTACCACTTGTCTGTCTGGGTTCAAATCCTGCCTTTGACCCTCTGATTTTCCCTGAACAAGTCACTTACTTAACATCTCAATTCTTGTTTCCATGCCTAAAAAGTACAGCTACTAAAAGTGCCTGCTATACAGAGTTTTTGTGAAATAGCACATGTAAAAGCACAGTATGTGGCCTGACATATAACAATTTAACAATTTACATATAGTAAAACTCCCATTTCATATAATTAATTTGTCTTCTACAAAGTAGTTCATTGGCACTGATTGAAAGTTTGCAGATGATATCATTGAAGTGTATTAAAATGAACTGGATTTAAAAAAAAAAAAACCACTTGGTTTCTAAGTTTCTTCTGTTGACCCAGATGTCATTTACCTGGGATAGATCTGGACCATGTTATCAGACTTTTTTAAGGACAAGCTAAAACGGGGCAGCTGTTGCATAGTGGAAAGGTTACAGGAGTTGCTACAATGCCAATTTGAGGTCTGTGTGATTTTGAGCAATTTATTTAGCCTCTCTGAACTTAAGTTTATTCATATATAAAATATATCTAGTACAATTGCCTACTTCATGGGGTACTGTAAGGATAAAATTAAATAATGTTTGCTTGAAGCCTTTGCAAACTAAAGTTTGAAGCATCTACCACAAACCGTGTTTGATTTGGAGCTCTATTTTGATCTATCTGTATAGAACAAAATGAATTGAAACCTGAAAATTCAAACTGTTCCAATCTATGAGCTCTTGAACCTAGGAGAACCAAACATGGAGAACCATGTGTGTTTATTCAAATAATGAATCCTCCCTTGTATCAAAGAAATCCAAAGAAAAAGTACTATATAGATTTAAGACATTGTAACAATTATTATTCACATATGTGATCAGAATTGGACTTATTCTATCCAGAGATACCACAAATAAATTTTTTTTTTGAGAAAATAGATTGTTTGTTTTCAACTACTTTCCTTGGAATAGGCCTGCACCTATTCTGACAGAATGGATAAATCTGTAATAGCTGAGACCACTGGATGAAGGAGACCCATCGCTCTGAATTTAAATGTGACTTGCACAGCCAAATGATAACTTGGAGCATTTTACAAAAGAATGGGAAAACTCAATCAAACCAGGAGGAGGAGAAGGGCATTAACCACCACAAGTAATAGGTTTGTTCACTCTGTGAGCTGCAGGCAAGCTCTGTTGAAGCATGAAGCTGAACCGCAGGGGTTTAAGTTTGTCCTGACTTTTCAAAGTTTATTGCTCAAATGTCCTGCTCTGGGTAACAATGACTTGTCTCTTGTCTCTCTCAGGTTCTGACTTCCTCCCCTTACTTGGGTTCAGTGTCATTTAACACATTTCCATGAATCTCCATGTCATGGAGGTTGTTGTTATTTCTCTCACTTTTTAAAAACTGACTTGTCTTTTAAGTGTAGAGAAAACTACAACGTTGATGACTTACCTCTACTTTAAATAGGAAAATGTGGACAATGCTGATTTTTGTTCTTTTTGTTCCTCTGGTGTACAGTAAATAAATCTTCATTATCTAAATAATTACTATGACTACACCTCATCTTAAAGTTATACTACGTTGTTATTGAGCTGGGAGAAACATTTCAAAATAAGGCTCACTGAATCTCTTGGAAGGAGGCAAACTTTGACAAGATCCCCTGGCAGAAAGGTCCTTTCTTGTGATATATTGGCATTTGGGTTTTAATTTCTGTCAGAGACCTAAAAGGTCAAAACTGCACAAAAATAAAAAATAATGAAAAATATTTTAGTTTCAATAAGAGTTCTAGTAGACAATTGAAGGGAAGGGAATTGAGTGTTTCAAATTTCCATACATATCTTCATTATCCCATTTTCTGCAAGTGTACTTGTCTGTGACTTATTTCTTTTCTCTCTCAGGTCCTGACTTTCTCACCTTACTTGAGTTCAGTGTGTCATTTAATACATCTGCATGCATATCCATGTTATGGAGCTTATTATTCCTCTCACTTAAGATTGAGTTTCAGTATTCTTAGAATATCACTGATATCAGTACAAACTTGACCAAATTATTCTTGGGCACTGATAATGCTCATCAGGCTTCAACTAAGTGAGTAGGGTGTAGCTACCCTAGACAAATATTTTCCTTGTTTTACAAAAAGTTTCTGTTTGCCATAGTCTAGGAAGCCATAACAACTTACAGAATGAAGAGAGGAGGAAATTTTTAAGATGGAAATGTTGACTTCAGTGAATTACCAAAATGTAGTACTAATTAATAAATTATATCATTGATGAACATGAAGCAATGAATATTAATGAGCAAATTCACGTTATTGCATGTCAAATAACTCAGTCAAGTTTTAAAATTTCTTTGCCTAAGAGATTGAATTTGGTCTCAGGTCCTTAGTGACAATTGATGCATTTGAGCTTTCCTAGAAGACAATTTTTTACAAGTCTTGCATCTCACATTAGGATGTCAGATTCACCCAACCCTTTAATATGGAAACATTTTTCATCATGGAAACAAAACTTAAAATTAGCTTTTCAAATTCAAGAGTTTCAAGGAGTCAACAGAATAAATTTGTAAATTGTACTTCCCTTCTTTTTTGTCATTAAAAGTTGTGTGGGTGTTTATATGCAGGTACACACACACACAAAAAAACTTTTTTTTAAAAGAGAGAGAGAGAGAGAATTTTAATATTTATTTTTTAGTTTTGGGTGGACACAACATCTTTGTTTGTATGTGGTGCTGAGGATCGAACCTGGGCCGCATGCATGCCAGGCGAGCGTGCTAAGGCTTGAGCCACATCCCCAGCCCCATACACAAACTTTTGTGAAACAGAATCTCTAGAAGTGAATTTCTCTCTCAGTAGTTGGTAAGAACTTAGGCATTCTAGAGAAGTCTAAAGAAAGATAACAATATGGATTGTATGGAATGAGAAATTAACCTGGTATTTAGAAGATATCTTCCTTTCACAGTTGGAGAAAAACATGACCAGAGTTCATTAAGAAATAAAATAAATACATATGTACCTGCTGTCAAATGAGATCTCTGGGGGAATGACATGAGTACTGTCCTTGCCAATGAGAAATTTGATTCGATCATAGAAGAGTCTTGAAGTGTGCTGAGAGAAGAGGGGTTGGCTTTGCTGAATGAGGTCAAGAGGATCTGGTGATCCCTGACAGAGAGGACTTGCATAACAGTTGCTTTGTTGACAACAATCAGGGTCCACACAGTCGGTCAAACCATCTGGAAAAAAAAAAAACCCAAAACTGGCGTTTAGTTTCAAGAGAAACAACATATTTAAAATATGCAATATAGGGAAGAATCTAGATATAAAGGTAACCATATTTGAGTTCAGAGTCTGCTAAATGTGCATGTATTTCATGAATTATTGTTCACTGAGTTTATATGGTGCATCAGAGAAATTCAAAACATTTTGTGCATAAGTCTCTCTTTTTGGAATTCTCCAGCATTTTTCAGTCAAGGAATAGTTTATATAGTTAAGTGTACTTTGGGGTAGAATATTCTGTTAGGTCTCACTCTTTAGAAGTGTCCTTCTTCTTCAATGAGACCATTCCTTCAGAATAGCAAGTACTTCTTGTAGTTCTCCTGAATTCTTCATACCTTCTACATCTATGAGCACACAAATAACAAGTACTTGCCAACCTGAATTTGGTTTGTATTTTTTAAAAAAATTCTCCCAATATTGTTGTCTACTGATATTTCCCCAAACAGAAATTGAAATTTTCATGGTAACAAAATATTTAGGGCAGTGATTTTCAAATGTGCAATTACCTGAGGAGCTTATTAAATATGCATATGATGGAGGTCTACCTACTGAATCATAATTTCTACAGAGCACAGGATTATGCTTGGTTAATCTGATTCTGAAGCATAGTAAAATTGCAGAAGCACTCTTTTAGGAATCTGTAGAAGCAACTAGAGCTTACTTATACCTAACAGCAGTTTTCTGATACAATTACTGCTAAACCTGAGTTATATGAATGTAGTGAGTTGCTCTCTTTCATTTTCTGAGCCTTCACCATTTGCTCCCAACTCCTAAACCCACCATTGTACCAATAAGAAGAAAATCATATAAAGGCTCCTCTCTTCGGTCGATAGATAATGGGAAACACAGGGGTTACATGAGGAGGAGAGACTACTGAGAATCTAATAGGTGAAAAACACCGTTAGGTGTTTGGGGAGGTAAAAAGAGAAAGAAATCCTTTTCTTGTTTCTGTGAACTCAGAGCTTAGTAGGCAAAATAGGTGTGTAAACAGCTGACTCTTAAAGTAGTGAAATGTAAGAAGTGCTATGAGTTCTGTGCAAAGAGAAGGGTTTGCAGAGATAAATTGAGCATATGAGCACTTTACGCCATACCCAATAAGCAAAAAGATAAAAAATAAAATAATAATAATAATTTAAAGTCCTTCCAAGGTCCTTAAAGAAGGAAGTGGCTTTAATTCAGTTGTTTAACAAGGGTAAATATAAAGATGCTAATCTTCTTGACTTGCAGTGGAATAGGGAGGTTCAGATGGATCCCTGGCTCCTTAAGGCTGCTGATGAAAGTTAGTGACACCGGTTTCATGCAGCTCTTTGCTTGCTCTCTCTCCCCCCACTTGGTTGCTCCTGTTGAGCAAGAGGAGGGTGTACCACAGCTAGGGGCAATGAAAGCCAGAACCACCAAGAGAGTAGGCGGTTGGAACAGTAGCCCTCGGGCACCCAGGAAATATTTTTCCCCACATGTGGTCTTTTCAAATTCCCTGTACCACAGACACTACTTTGATTTAAAATGCAGTTTGCTTCTTTCTTGCTTTTCCTGTTTGTTCAGTATATTTTTGTCCCTGATTTCTATTTCTCTATACACATATTTCTTATTCACTGATGACTAACTTTTAAGTGTGGATCTGTTTCAAAAAGAAATTCCCCTCCTCACTCAATTCAGCAAATTACATTAACAGATTTTTCTATAGACTTTAGATGCCACTGCCACCTCTCCTTCCAATATATTGTTCTCAGCCTCTTATTAGCACATTATCTCCTTACTCTGCTAATTAAACATCTGGATGCACTGAAAAGCTGGCAAAAATATCAGGGTGATTAAAAGAGCTCTTTGATATCTGGAATTGGCGCACGATACACTAAACAATGAAAACTTCATTTCAAATGGGCAAGCACCTTTATCTTGCAATTTTATTGAATAGTGAATTTGTTATTATTGAGATAATATATGTGGAAGCACAAATGTCATGCCTGGCAAACATTAACAAATGCACTAGTAATAATCAGATTGGGCATTCACAGGCTTCATCCTATCAACCACAGGATTCCAACTCATTATGGAAACGAAATAGATTTTAAATACACACTAATGCCAAAATCATCTTTAAAGTTGGACTCTAAAACTAAACATAGAACTAATTCAAAATCAGGACTCACATTCTCATCTAGTTATATATTATAGATTCCAAGCTAATTTTTCATATTAGTAATTGCCTATTATACAGAGCTGACCCTCTAAGACCTCTGTTTTTCTGAGAAAACAGCAAGGCTTCCGTTGAATATAAAAGGCCACAGGCAAGCAGACTAATAATGGCACACAACCTCTAAATTATAATTCATAGGCAAACCAGAAGGGTGAAGATCTACTTACCAATTATCACATTAGATAACACTCCATACAGTATGTTTAGACTGTTAAAAAGAAGTGCAAATGATAGTCACACTGGATGTGTGTGTTCTCTCTCTCTCTTTCTTCTCCCCTCTTTTGGGCTAATAATGGTTCTTTTATTGTTCTAAATTGGAAGATGTGGCACCCTACTAACAGCTAAGATCAGGGTGTTAGATATGGGCATATCAAATGCTAACTAATTTTACTTTTAGGGCTTTTCCCGTTTAAGTTAATAAAGTACATCTTAGCTTAGAAGAGGGAGGTTACATTGTCTTGAAGGACTAAACATGGCATTCATTGATCCTACCTTTGCCAATCAATTTGGGGCTATGCCAGTTGGCTCAATTGTGCTGATGAAGATCAAGGACACTAGTTTTTTGGCTAAGTGATCACTTGATCAAACTATTGCCTACTAGATGTCTGCCCTTGGTTGAAAAAGAGAATGGAGAAGGGAATATAAGTGATTTAGGCAAAACCCATATTTTCCTAATTCTATAAATCAATGTACTTTATGCATATACTTTGGAGATAATGCCCATATTATCATCTTCATAAAAATGGATAGCTAATTCATGATAGGAGACCCCAAAGGATGTGGAGCCACATATATACATTAGTTAATATTTGCCAAGTAATAGGTACTTCCAGATATATTATCTTAGCTAATTCCCACAATAACCCTGTTGAGTAGATATTCTCATCTTCATCTTACAAATAAAGGGGGGGGCTAAATGTGATTGCATACCTTTCAGTAATGTGAGAGTCATATTAACACATAGCATTCTGACTACAAATCACACATTCAATATCATTATTTAAGCAGCACTGATCTATACTGTAGGACCTCTAAGTGCCTGAATATGAATAGGTATTTAGATAACACAAAGTGGTTAAAGTTAAAATATCCAGAGTACTTTGGTTCTACTTTTGACTTTGCCACTTACAATCTATATGATTATGGACAAATTGGTTCAACTCATGGATTTTCAGTTTCTTCATATATAAGATGTAGATAACAATACTACCTACCCACTAGAGTTGTAAGAATCACATGCTATAAAAATCATGCAGATGATATTGAATGCATTCAGGGTGGTATGGCCATAGATTGAAGGTCAATGAAATAAGTAAGCCACAGATGGACAAATATTCCATGATTCCTCTTATATGAGGCATCTAAAATCTTATACAAGATGTGCAAATTCCTGTACAACATAGTACTTATAGTTAACAATAATTGCTCTTACCACACACACAAAAAAATCACCTATAACCCCCAAACCCAAAGAAACACAAGGAAACTTTTGGAGATGAGGGATAAGTTTATTATTTTGATTGTGGTCATGGTAACACAAATGTATACATATGTCTAAACTCACTATTTATATTTATTATGTATTTTATACATTTTATAAACTCAATAAAGTTATACAAAAGTCAAAGAGCTTAGCTAGCTTAAATTCTGGAACATACAGACTTCAGGGTGGCTAGGGATAGAATCCTATTGGTAGGTGACAATGACCTGTAATCACAGCTTTAAGTGCTCAGCCTAACTTTTATTAAAGTTGCCTTAACATTGGCCAGAGGACAATTTACTTCTTTGTAGCACATTTAGTTCATTATAGTGTTTTACAAACTACATTTGGTTATGTTTTCATTTAGGTAGAATCCTATGTGATTCTGACTAGATGGTCATACTACAGAAACTTCTCATTGGTTGAATTTCACTGATTCAGAACTTGTCACCATTTGGCTAGGGGCTGGATTAAAGTATAACCTTTCTATAACCTATAGGGTAGAGGGTCTGCTAAGGCTGAAAAAAATCCTATTTCTATGACATCTGTAAATTTGCTTTGAGATTAATTAATACACAACTAATTCATCAAAACATATGCTAAACCAGGCATAGTGGCCCACACCTGTAATCCCAGCAGTTTAGGAGGCTGAGGCAGGAAGATTGCAAGTTCAGACACCCTTAGCAACTTAGGACTTTAGCAACTCAGCAAGACTGTCTCAAAAAAAAAAATATAAAAAATGCTGGGGATGTGGCTCATGGGTTAAGTGCCTATGGGTTCAATCCCTAGTATGTATATATATATATATATATATATATATATATATATATATATATATACACACACACACACACACACACACACACACTAATAGATTCTTCATTGATGCTACATGTTTATTATCCACTTTAAATTACTTTATTTCAAGAATTATCTCATTAATTTTCAAATATAAAGTATGCAGATGGATATCAAGTAGTATTAGTTTTAGTTGACAAATAACATGTTAGGTTTACTCATAGAGTAGTGAATTCAGTCACAGTGTGAATTTTCTACCTACCATGTGCCTCTGGAAGCACTTAGAAATTTAGGCTCTCACTCCTAAGTGCAGATCCTTTAATAAATAGGTTTCTTGGAAATGCAGGGATTATGATAAGAAGAGAATAATTTGGAATATGCTTTCTGTTGTCAGGTCTTTTGTCTCCAACTAAACCTCAAAAGTAAATGGGGAGAGGGTGTCTGGCCCTTAAATAGAGCTAATATTATCAGTTCATTGCTACTCTTTTATTTTCCTACTTATTAAACACTGCATTATTCTGGTGACATTCAGAACATGAGGTTCATTGATCCATGAGCTTATATGTGTTCATAACTCAGCCATGGTGCTGTTGTCTAGATCTAGAAACACTATACTATAAAAGGCTTGCAAATAGCTATTGCTTTTAATGAATGGTGACTTGTTATGAAGAATGATTCCTGGAAGATCATTCTCTTTTAGGCAATTAACTTATTGATTTTGCCAATGAATATGAATATAGACCTCTAGAAGAATTTGTACAAGAGAAGCTTGGGCAAACATGTGACAAATACTCAAAGGATTGGGGGGGGGAGGCTATTTGATTAAACCCTCTTATTGAACATCTTTTTAACCTCCTTGACAATCTTCCTACAACATCACAATTTTCTCACTGTGTAAAATAGATTATTTGATGACTGAAAAGCTTATAAAACTCACAATGCTTTATATGATCTGGCTTCTGCTCACTGTTATAAACTAATACCTCTCTGACTTACTGTGTTCCAGCAATAATGGCTTGCCTTCTACTTCCTAAAAGAGCCTAGTACATTTCTACCCAGGGCATTTGTACATGCTGTTTCCTCTACCTGAAACATTTTCCCTGGAGTCAGGTGAGGCTTGTCTTACCACCCAGTCTTGGTTAGGTCCTCCATACATATTTGTGTCACCCTCAGGTTTTTATAGCACTCTTCAGAATTTTAAATATGTAACCATTTATGTGGATTCTTGCTTAATATCTGTCTTCCTTGCTAGACCATAAGCTCAATGGAGGCAGAACCTTGTCATGCTTATCATTTTTCCAAGTGCCAATACTAGGCAAGAAGTGGTTATGAATGGAAAACAGTACCCCATGGGAAATGTTTGGCTGAGTGGTAAACATTGGAGTCAAATATTTGAATCAGCTGTATCCAGTACCATATTTTACTGCATAATCATGACCACCACATTAACATATTACCAAGTATTCCTTGCATCCTAACCCTGTACCAAAGAGAGTTTAGTAATACATGACTTTTAAGTAATACCAGCTTCATATAATGGATATATTCCATTGAATCTGTGATGGTTATGCAGTGAAACACAGTAAAACGGTTTTCAAAGTAGGGGATGCTGTACCACTGAGCTAATACTGTCACAAGTCTTATGTGGCTACTGCACTTCACATGTATCTAGTGAAAATTAAAAAAAAAACAAACTTTAAATAAAATTAAAATACTGACATATGGCTGGTGACCAGCCAATGCAGAATTTGATTGATCCAAATATTTAGATATTGGATGTTTTTAATTAAGGCAAAAATTGTAACATTGTTTTAAATTTTTACTGTCAAATTTATCATTTTGGGGGCTGGGGATGTGGCTCAAGCGGTAGCTCGCTCGCCTGGCATGCGTGCGGCCCGGGTTCGATCCTCAACACCACATACAAACAAAGATGTTGTGTCTGCCGAAAACTAAAAAATAAATAAATATTAAAAATTCTCTCTCTCTCAAAAAAATTATATTTTTTTCCTATTGTAGTTTCTTTCTTTGCTTTTAATTTGAAGATCTCTTTTCCAATGTAGTATCTGTCACCTTTATTTTCTTTTCATGGTATTTGAAGTTTACCTTTAACTCAATAATCTAGCTGGAGTGTTTTATTTATCTTATTCTTTTGGCATATGCTATCAGCTGATTCTAAGTTTTTTTTTTTCTTTTAATAGTTGTCCTAGCACCATTTATTTCATAATGCTTCTTTTCCCCACTGTTTGATCCTGGATTTATGAAATAACAAAGTTTTATTTGTGATTGGGTGTGTTCTAGAGCTTTTGTTTGGTTTTCTTGATCTGTCTGTTATAATATCAGTACCACTTTATTTTAATTATCATATCTTTGAATTATACTTTAATGTCTGATGGTTCCCTTCATTATTCTTTGTTTTAGCTACTGTGATTCAGTCAATATAATATTTAAATACTTTTTTCATGTCAATTCATATGTGCATGTAATATATGGTGATCATATTTCCTAACGTCCAAATTAGACCACGATTAACCATGAAAATGTGTTCACCATAATATCAATGTTAAGTCTCCTCCTCCAAGCATAGGGTTGTGTACATGTTAGATGCTTGTTAAGTAACAGGATAAATGAGGTCAAAACATTTGATAGGTGTGTGACTTCTACAGTAATTAGCTTTTATAGTAAGATAACTTTCCTTTTTGCATGTTAAGAAAAAAATGCAAAGGTTATTTTCTCTGTTTTGTTTTTACTGTTCAAGGAGCTCTTAGATGGCTTATAGTGAAGCTGTCACCCACATATTCAATGCAGCCCAATTAGTTACTGAGAGTCACAATGCATTGAATCAGAGTGTAACTAAAGTCAAAGCTGTAGGAAGTAGCAGCAACACTAATGAATATTCAAAGCTGATCACGATGCAAAAAAAAAAAAATCCCACCATGCTTTAAATATCAGCTATAATATGAAGTAATCAGGTAGCAACTACTTGATGCAACTGCTTGAAAGTGATGTTTTTGATTGGAAAATTTCTCAAGAATTACATTTTAAAAATTAGGACTACTTTAAAAAAAGATTCAATTGACACTTTCTGATTTAATTAAAATATACATACACATATATAAACAAGTATTCAAATGTTAATCATTAGTCATATCCAAATAAATGAATCCAGCTTTTCTGATAAACTAAGATCATCAAGTGAAGGGTATTTAATGTATTCTTAGGGGTAATACTTAGACATTATGAAAGTGGAATTATTGGTCTAAAAGCTTAGTCATGGTGCTTTTAGAGGTTATTCAATCTATCTTTCTATCTCAAAGTAGAATTGAATCTATATTTATCATCAATATCATCTTAATCTTACTAAAGGAATAAAATGGTAATTGAAACTCTTAAGGAGTTTCACCCCTGCTCCCTAAAGAGACAATCATAAAAATACACTAAGCTCATATCAGGGTCTTTGATTTTTAATTTGCATATAGATACACAGTTTTTAAGAAATGTTCAGAGGTCAATACACATTCAGAAAAATTTCTATAATTTCTGTATTCACATATACCACAGACATTGAAAATTGATAATCCATTAATTCATTAATATTTAATTGATCCATTCATTAAACATTTTTGTCTGCCTTGAGGTGAACTTGAGGCCATAAAAATGCTTGATAATTAAATATTCAATTATTTTTATCACTTGACTAAGACAGGAAACTTATTTTGGCTCAACCTTAACTGAGTCAGAAGTTATAATTGCATAGGTTTTTAATGTATTTTGTGAACATAACCTTTTAATTAATATATCAACTGAGAAATCTCTATAATTGTACTAGTGAGGCAGATCACCCACTTTTACATCTTGGATTTATCATTTGCTTGCTGTATGATATTTAGTAACTTTCTTAATTTCTCTGTGTTTCAGTTACCTAATTTGTAACATAGCATCCATGGTAGTTCGTACATCATGGGATTAAATGAAATTATTCAAATAAAGGGTTCAGCACACTGACTGGTACATAGTAATCCCTGAATACAAGTGAGGTGCATTATTTTTAATTATATTGGGCATACACCTATGTGTTATGGTTTGGATATGAGTTGTTACTCAAGAAGCTTGAAGTGATTAGATTATGAGAGCTGTAACTTAACCAATAGATTAATCTATTTCTGGATTAATAATCTGAATGGACTAAAGGAGTGGTAACTGTAGGTAGATAGGGTATGGCTTGAGGAAGTAGGTCACTGGGGACATGTCTTTGGGGTTTATATTTTGTTCCTGGTGCCCTACTTGCTCTCTCTGCTTCCCTGCTGCCAAGAGTTGAGCAGTTTTCCTTTGCCATGCTCTCTGCTAGGTTGTTCTGCTTCACTTTAGGCCCAGAGCAATGGAGTACATGGACCATAGACAGAATCTCTGAAACTGCTAGCACCCAATTAAAATTTTTCCTTCTGTAAGTTGTTTTTTTGGTTAGGTATTTTGGCTACAGAGATGAATATCTGACTAATATATTATGGGCTATGGGTCATGCTAAATGTATAGCAAGAAAAACATAAAGATAGAATATAATTAGGCATTTGATTATATGTAATGTATATTATAAGTACTAGGGGAGATTGAGGTGGTGAATGTCAAAAGAGTTTTCATGGGAGCTGTGGCTTGAATTGAGACTTAAATAGTAGACAGAGCATTCTCTGAATAGAGGAGAAGGCTATTATAGTTTGAATCTGGAATGTCCCCTGAAGACTCACGTGTCAAAGGCTTGTCCCTAGCTGGTGGTGCTATTGGGAGCTAGTGAGTTGGGGGTAGTTAGGAGTTAGGGGCTAGTTGGAGGAGGTAGGTTACTGGGTGTGTGCCTTTGAAGGGAATATTTGAACCCTGAATCCTTTTCTTTCTTTCTCCTTTCCTTTCCTTTTCCCTTTCCTTCTCTGCTTTCTGGCCACCATGAGCAGGAAAGACAAAGGTGAGCAGCTCCATTTTGCCATGCCCTTCTAACATAATGTATTGTCTCATCACAGGCCAGAAACAATGGAGCCACATGACTATGAACTCAAACCTCTGAAACTGTAAGCCAAAAATAAATCTTAATTCCTTTAAATTGATTTTCTTAGGTGTTTTGTCATGGTGATGGAAATCTGACTAATATAAAGGCTACCAAGTAAGAGGAATATTAATGAAAAGAAAGAAAATGAAGGTGAAGATGAGTTTTGAAGGGCCATAAAAGTCAGCTAAGTAGTTGATCAGTTTATCATTTAATTTTAAATCTTATTCTGGCTTCCCAAACAAGGCTTTCATTTATATGTGTAGTAAATAGTCTCTTTAGAAATGGTCTGTTCTAAGGGGTGTGTATATATGCGTGTGTGTGTGTGGGGTGTTGTTTATTGTCCTTTCACTGTTTCAGTTGAATTATTTCATTTAATAATTACAACCACCATATAGATAGTTAATGTTATTATCAACCCATTTTCGTTTTGTTCTAGCCAGAATAAGTGAATGGAAAAAACTCCAATTTAGTACTTAGGTCATGATTGCTGAATCATTGATTATTATGGTTTGGATGGGAGATGTCCCCCAAAAGCTCACATGTGGGACAATATGAGAAGGTTCAGAGGAGAAATGATTGAGTTTTAAGAGTCTTAACCAATCAGTGAATTAATCCCCTGCTGGGATTAACTGAATGGCAACTGAAGTGGTAGTGTGTAGCTAGAGGAGGTGGGAATTAGGGCCTGGTTTGGGGGTATATATTTGTATCTGGAGAGTGAAGTCTCTGTTTCTTGATCACCATGACATGAGCTGCTTCCCTCTGCCACACACTCTGCCATGATGTTTTGCCTCACCTAGAACCCCAAGGAATGGAGCCAGCCTTCTATGGACTAAGACCCCCTGAAATTGTGAGTCCTCAGATAAACTTTTCCTACTCTATAATTGTGCTGGTAATGTCCTTTAGTCACAGCAGTGAAAAAGATGATCACAACATTGATTTAAGCTCCATATTTGAATTCAAATGACAAGGAATTCAATTGTCTAAGTAATACAGAAAACTACAGAGTCAAATTAAATAATCTACTTCATTTTTTAATAGAGAGACAGAAATTAGAATTTGTTGATATTTCATGTTTTCTTGGGAAGGAAGTATGGGGAAAGCGAAGATTTGTTATTTTAAGTGTACTCAGAGGTGGTTTGGGCGGCTTTGAAGTCTGATTTTACAATGCATTAGATATTTTTATCAACTTGACTCAAATAGAAGTGGTTGCCTTGTAGCCTAGGGGTCATGTGTAGCTTTTTAAAGTGCCATGTACACACAATCTAAAAGTTGATTTCATAGAAGAATGGGATGGAATAGTGGCCACTAGACACTGAGAAGGATGGGAGGGAGGAGGATGGAAAGAAGTTAAATAAAAGAGTACCAAAATACAGTTGGATAGGAGAATTTAGTTTTGATTTTCTATACCACAGCAGGATATCTACTGGTTACACTGATATATGAAATATTTAATATAAGTAGAAGAGTATGACAATTCCCAACTCACAGAAATGATTGATGATTAAGAAGATGAGAATACACTTTATCTTGATTTGATTATTTATTATACATTATATGTGTATATCAAATTATTGTACTTTAAAAAGTGTACTTTAAAAGTGTACTTTAAAAAGTGTATTGTACTTTAAAAAGTGTAGATCTTGAATTAAATACACAAAAAAATCTATTGTGAATCGTCTCCATGCTGTTCCCTCTGAAAGATATTAAGTGTTACCAAGAGGTAGAGAAACAAGAGAGAGCTGTAGAGAATTAAGACCAAGTAATATTTTGCAGTGTATATAGTGCCAAGTACACTAACATCTGACAGCTTGCACTGTGGTACATTAATTAAATTTAGTATAATAAATGCCATAGTTATGGTGGCAGCATGTTAAAAAAACAACTCTGAAGTTATGAATTGGAAACTTGCCTCTGCTACTTTCTAGCTGCGTGACCTTGGATAAGTCATTTACTACCCTACCTTGAGCCTTAGTTTTCCAATTTACAAATAGGGAAAATAATATTTCCCATATCTCATAGAGATATTGGGGGAATTAAAGGAGATTTAACGTACACAATGAGTTTAGAGTATTGCTTGGTCATAGCAAATCTTCAATAAGTGATATCTTTTTAATATTATTGAGATTAAGAAGTAGTATAACTTCAATATAATTTATACTGAGAATAATTTTCACCCTTGTCCAGGTTGGTTACCACTGTGCTCAAAGCTTTGCTAATCCTTTTTTACATGAGCATTTTATAAATTACTGACCTCCATCATTGTCCAAGTTGTCTCCACAAAGCATTTCCATGACAACATTGCAACCTGTCCCACTCCATCCCACCTGACACACACAGTGCCAACCATTTTGATCCAGGGTACATCGTCCATTTCCAAAGCAGAGCCCTGGGCAGCCATCTGAAAAGACAGCAGAGTGTAACAATCACAGAGACATCAGAATGGGATTGGCCAACGATGATGTATCTGCCTACAGGGAAACACCTAATCATCTGGGCCCCATTCAGATGAGGTGTTGAATAAATGGAAGAGGAGCTTGCTTACTTGCAAAACCTTCCCAGGGAACTTGTTATCCCTTACTTTGCAGTGCTTTTCCTTAGAGAGCCAATTAAGCATTATTAATGCTAACCCCAATTCCCAACCTCTAGTTCGGACAGGATGAAAACTATGGTGGGAATAAGAAATGTTTTTTGTTTCTTTTTGAAAAACGTGTCTCCTCATCTCATCAAAATAGGAAAGATAATGCTGTATGGTCAATAAGTTGGAAAAATATAGTAGTTTCTGTGAAGAGCAACTTTCCCTGACTACTTCTAGCCTATGCTGATTTTTCCCTTGTGATGTATTGTTTCAGGACTTAGGTATGTGGGTATACAGTTCAGACCATACCATTAACTATTTGTCATATGGTGCCTTAGAAATGTGCTGCAATTGATTTGTATCTACTTTTAAGATTATTATTGATTTGAGTGCCAATTGGAATATTTGCTTCTCTCATGTCTCCCGCAGAAGCTAGCGTAATAGTATGCCTGTAACGATAATATTACATGCTCAGCAAATGTTTATGGAATTAATCCATGTCTGATTTAGACTTTTAGAATTCTAGAGAGTAACTGGAAAATATATTTAATATGAAAGTGTAATGTTTAAATGGCCTTTATCCATTGATAAAGCATCAACACCAATAAAGGTCCCTCTTTAGACTTTTCTTAATTTTCTTTTTTCAAATGCCCTACTCTTTCTACCAGTAGTTCAGAGATAGGCTCTATTAAAAGGTAACTGCATGTGCCAAGTGATCAGTGGCGGATGAACAGAGACAGCAATAATAGCGTATATCTTTTGGATATTTTCCCAGTAGCAATACAAGGTCAGAGACTTGGATTTTATTGGGGATAATACAGTCAAAATTCGTTTTATTTTCTGCCTTTGACAGAAAATCTCATAAGTTTGAAGAACAAAAAATAAATTAAAAAATTTGTAGAAGTAATCCAGTGTTCTTTTCAAACAGTTTTCTATGCAATTATCAACAGACCAGAGGAAAAAAAGAATCTTTAAAATAAAATGACAGATGGCTGTTTGAAAATATGAAAAGTTATATATATATATATATATATATATATATATATATATATATATATATCCTCAAGTCATGGCACAGGCTGAACATACATAGACTTGAGAAAGTAATGTATCCAGATCCATTCTAATGGATATTTAATGGATAAGGAGAAATTGGGGATAATTTTGGAAATATTCAACTTCTGAAGCTGAAGTGATGAAAGATACTAGCATATTTGACAGAAAATCCCTTTGTCTGTCAAAGGCAGATCCCTGCAGGGATGGATGATGGGGTACTTCTAAGGGGATAATTCTGCCCTTGTTAGGACTTTAGAGTCCTTGTATATGGATTTAGAGATATTTTGTATGCTAAAAAAGTAGTTTACCTAACTAAACCTATTTACTTAATAATTACGTCTGTGTGTGTTGTACACATCCACCCACCTACCCACTCACACATCACACACACACACACACACAAACTCAATAAAAAGACAAAGAAAATTAGTCCTTAAAACTTCTCATCAGAGGCCCTGATGTAGCTCAGTGGTAGAGCGCTTGTCTAGTGTGTGTGTGCCAGTGGGTTTGATTCTCAGCACCACATAAAAATAAATAAATAAAATAAAGGTCCATCAATAACTTAAAAAAAAAACCTTCTTGTCAGTCCATTCTATTCTATGTGAATAAGTGACTTTTGGAAGTTGGTAAAACAAATTACCTTTTAGTTCAACTATTATGGTCTGAATCTGACAATATTACTCTTATATAAAGTTGCCAAAAGCAAAAACAAACCAAATAAAACATAAAACAAACAAACAAACAAAACCAACCAAAACACCACCCTTCATTGCCCACATGCATATTTTCTGCTTAAAGTTTATTTCTGCTATAAAACTGATGAGAAAAGTCTTACCTCGAACAGCATCTAAGTAGTGTGCTAAAAAAAGGAGGGAAAAGAGTGATTGAATGAATTTCTGGGAGACCAAAACTATACAACATGTACTAATGGTTTACCATCTGTGGCCTGGGAAGAGAACAGCAAACTCTGAACTGATGAAATGCCTGCAGCTCAAAAGTTGGTACACTGGCCTGTGACGTTTGTGAATAATATTTTCTGTGGGAAAAATATTAATGGCTTTTCTGCAAGAAACTCTATTAGGCTTTCTAAAAAAGTGTCATATTTCACTAAAAGTATAAGAACTGCATTTTTACATTTCAGTAATAACTGCTGTGAAAGAGTACTAGCTTCAACTTCTTATTAGTAATATCTTTAGAAGGGAATTCTGGAGTAGCCATCTTTGGTAATCATCACAATATTTAAATCCTCTTATGTGAAGGCAATAAACTTACTGTAGTGCAGGAATGTAATTACTTAAGCTGCATCTGAATCTCACCCCTCACCACCTTTTTAATGAATCTTAAATATTTTTCATAGTCACAGAAAAAGACTTACTGTACTTTTAGGAGGGTAGTAATATAGTTTATTAAGATTATATGTTATATATATTATACATTACTTTGGCAGGTTCGAACCATTATAACAAAATACTTTCACCTAAAAATGAAAGCTAAAGTACAGTCTACTGGGGAGAAAAGCACACAAATAATGAATTATATATCTAGAAACCCCCTCCCTTTCCTTTGCTGTGTGAATTTTTTGTCTAGTCATGGAGTGCCACTGGAACACTATGACCTACTTTCCCTAGCTGAACAATGGGAATTGTACATGTCCCTCTTTCTATGCAAGAAACCTTTGTGGCAGGCATGTGTATGTGTCAAGGGCTTTATTTTTTGGGGGAGAAGTGTTTTATTATGGAAATCTTAATTATTATCATTGTATTTTATAACACAAATATCACAAGATAAATTATTATGTAGTCATTCCCATGCCTACTGAATGTTCTTAGAGGCAGTATCCTGAAAATTCATGAAATTGGTGACAAGGGGTGAAAGAGGGTGGATACTTCAGTACTAACTCTGTACTACCAAATAAGGATAAACAATTCGACACAGATGTTCTATTGATGATAGGTTAGGAGTGTCTTCTTCATATACATTAAAGACAGCCTCTAATGATATCAAATGGCCTCTGTTAAAGTAGTCCCATTTAATGAAATTGCCTCTAAGTGCTTTCAACCGAAACAACCTATACTTTTCAAAGGGAAAAAATGGGCAGTGAATGTTACCTTCACAACAAAAGCACTTCTCTTATTAACTAATGACACTTTACTCCAATGTATCATCTTTTCTTTGAGTATACTCACAGCACTTGAAACAGAAAATATAAGGAATACTGAGGTAATGAGTAAGAAAAATGACATAAGGAATAAGTAAAATATTATCAACAAAATAAGAACCCTTCCAGTTCACAAAAGTTGGAAACTTTTAGCCAACTTTCCACGTCCTCCTCTTTTCCAACCTCAAGTTCTACTAAAATTCTGGCCACTGACTCACTAGACAGCTTTACTTCTTATTAGCCCAATTTACTTTGGTCAAAGTATGGTGGTACTTACCAATTGTGCAGTGGTCGCCCTCCCATCCAGGGCTGCACTCACATTTTCCATCTTTGCATTGGCCATGTTCAGCACAGTGAGAATGACAGGAGCGTTCTTCACATGTTGGTCCTACCCAGCCTTCTTCACATTGGCAAATTCCCCTTGAGCAGACCCCATGGCTACCACACTCCATGGTACAGAGCTCTGTGGGGAATTCAAAGAACATATATTAACATATTTTATTAAATATAACATTCATTCTTTCTAAAAAACATGAGAATTAATAACTATCCTAGTCCACACTTATTTTAAACAAAGTGGTTTAAAATAAACCAAATAAAATGTCACAAAAATCCCTAGCATCTTGGTGAACATACAAGAAATTCTGTAAGAAAGGTAGTTAAGTATCCAGTACAAAATAAACCCTAACCCAAATTGATTTTGAGAATTCTATAGCATGATAATGACATTCAAGGCTTAGAAATGCAATGAATGTCCAACAAATGCCAAGGAATTTTCCCTAAAAATTCATTAAGATGACAGATAATGTTGCAGGAATTTTATGATACTACAAGAAATCACTGGGGGAAAAAACAATAAAATAGTTCGCTAACTTCATTTAGGAAGACAACTTCAATAATTGGAAAGATAACTTTCTAATACCATGAATAATATACAAAAGGTAAAACTTCCAATGACAGTAATCAACTGGTTTCTCTGATCATACAATCATACAAAATGACTCCTGGTGGATCAAAGTACATAGTCTTCTTATTCTGACATGTGTTCAATATTGGGCAATATAATGATGGTATGTACTGGCTCTGCTGAAGTTCCTCCTTTATTCCCTCGACTGTTTGATGAAAAATGTTGAATATCAATAGAGAAACCAAATAAAAGCTTGCCCAAGTCTTTTCTTGATGTAAATTCACTTGTTAGATGAGAAGTCCAATACTGAAAGAATGCAATGGAGTTGGATTTAATGGCCTCAAAGAACAAAAAGGTTTGCAGAAGCTAAGTTGTCTGTTTCAAAGACTTCAATTCTGAAACTGTGGCTTTTTTTTTTTTTTTTTTTTTTGGTACCAGGGATTGAACTCGAGGGTACTTGACCACTGAGCCACATCCCCAGCCTTGTTTTGTATTTTATTTAGAGACAGGGTCTCACTGGGCTGCTTAGTGCCTCACTTTTGCTGAGGCTGGCTTGGAACTCATGATCCTCCTGTTTCAGCCTCCTGAGCTGCTGGGATTATAGGCGTGTGCTACCATGCCCACCTCTGAAACTGGTTTTATATGTTAAGAGGTATAGAGATGCAATGATATTAATAGACTTCATAGGTAGTAGAGTACTTTTTCAGTGAGTGCCAATATTTTTCTGATAAAGCTTTGGTTGTGGATATTATTATAATTTGTATCATTTTGTTCATTAAATTATTCACAAATATTTTTGAAGGTGAGGAAATAATGGAAAGACTAGTAGATTTGAAATAAAGAAACCTACATACCTGTTAACTCTGCTTAATAGCTATGTACCCTTGGACAACTTACCAACATGGTCTCTTAATCTCTGCTTGTATAAGTATACAATGAAAGTAAATATATACACCTCAAAGGTAGAATGGGGAGCTTTGAGATATATTTTAGAGGCAGAACCATCAGGACTTCTTCAATTGTTACATATGGGTGATAAAGAAAAGGGAAAATACAAGTTTGTATTAAACAAATAAATGGATAATGCTACTATTAATGGAATGGGAAAAGCTAGGGGAGGAATAAGGGTGTAATACCACCCAATAAACCTTAGAATACATATAGAGAGCCAAGTAAAAATGTCAATTAATCAGTAAGATACATGATTCTGACAGGTTAGGACTGAGATATAAAATCTTTAGTCTATAGGTAGTATTTAAAAGCATGGATCTTGTTGATATCCCTAAAGAAAGAAAACAGAAGAGTCTCAGGAATGATCCATGAAATAATCAAAGATTTATTGAATGGATAGATTGTTATAATACATAAAATTGTTATTTTTCATTTAAAATTAAAAAGATCAGGTTGAAAAAGGAACACCAAACAAAGGAATCTGTGAAGGAGAGGGATAGGAGTGATAGGAGGAAATTCAGCAAAACTGTGGTATAACTAAACAAAGCCCAAAGAGGGCACTATTTCAAGAAAGGAGTGGTTACATGTAATCAACAATGCTGAGAGGTCAAGTAAGACATAGGCAGGGACGGGCCCATTTGGTTTATCAATATGAAAATTGTGGATGACTATAGGAAGAATTGTATCTAAGGTGGACCGGAAGAGGTGAAACAGTGAACAGGAAGTTGTTCAGGGAATCACCAGGTTGTAAGAAAAGTCTAGACCACAGAAAAATATATTTTAAAAAGTTCAGGCTTGGGGTTGGGACTGTGGCTCAGTGGTAGAGCACTTGCCTAGCATGTGTGAGACACTGGGTTCCATTCTCAGCACCACATATAAATAAATAAAATAAAGATCCATTGACCACTAAAAATTAATAAAAAAAAAGTGGCCTTGGTCTAATAAGTGATAGCTTAGATAAAATTATCCTGAAATAGTCCTTAGTCCTTATATGTTAGTTCTGAATCTGATTGATATTATGGGATTATAATTTCATTTTTGTAGTAAATCTGAGATTATAATTCTGTTCCCTAAATAGTCTCCTTCAAGACACTAAAAAAATTGAACTGAAAGTGTCATTCTAAGATTAAAGAACTAATTGGCCAAAACTAATCAAGTCAGAACTGACTCGAAAAAATAGAGACAGTTACAAATCTTAGGCACGAGAAACATATCATTTCTGTTTTTTGCTTGAAAACTAAAAGGAATAGATGAATAGTATCAGCAAGATGGTAGACTAGGCTATTCTCAATGTAAACTCTTTGAAAAATTAGATATAATGGAACAATTTTCAAATCATAACTCACAAGAAAGAGAAATCTTTAAGTGCCATAGGCAAAGAAGATGCTATGAGTCAAAGCACTAAGCTCATGAGTCCATTCTCTGGCACCCTTGAGGGTTATCAGACAAAATAATGACTACAGGCTTGTGTATTTATGCCCACAGAGGGAAAAGAGATGCAGCTTCGGGTTCATTGAAGTTGAACAGTCAGACTGAAACTCCTGCAGAAAGCCAGGACTCTTGAATATCTGCAATTTCAGTGAAATGGTGACTGATAAACTCCACCCACTATCTCAGAGAGATGGACAGGAAGCATTGATGATATGGTAAAAATGATGATAATGATAACAGCAATAAGCTTGAGAGTTAGAAAACAATGTGGGAATAAAATACCATGAAATAATAATATGTAAGTTGGAATGCCCTGAGTGAAATATTTGTAAAGTCTTGTATTGTTCAGGAGTTATATGAGATACTTTGTCAACTATGCATATGAAAACTTAAAGGTGGAATTTTCTTTCTAGTAATAGAGGACTAAGTAATTTTTACTATTCCTTCCTGATAAGAACCAGAAAATCTGTAAAAAAAATATTTTAAAATCCTTTGGAAGATACTGGATTTCACAAAATAGTAAAGAATTACTGTGTCAAGTTCCAGGAGAAAAGTAAACCCAGAGTGGTGAGCCTGACATTTATGAATGCTTTTCCTGTAGACGGGTCTGTCAGTTATGGTAGATGAAGTTAAAAAAGGCTTAGAAGCTGGGTTCAGCTTTGTCAGTCTCATGGGTGCAGAAAAAACATTTTAATAGATAATGACTAAGAAATCTCCAATATTGAAGAAAACATTAATACAAATATATGAAGTAAAGTTAAAGGAATATAAAAGAAAAAAGGAAAAATTTATAAATGCAGCAAAAGACTTTCTGTCTCCCTTACTCATTAACTGAATAAACACACAAATTAGAAAAAATATGAAATATTTGAACAGCATGATTAACAGATTTGATCTAATTGACATATATAGAACATTGCAATAAATGACTACAAAATACACATAATTTTCAAATGCACATGGGACATTTACAAATATTAACCTGGGCTCTAAACCAAATCTCAAAATATTTCAAAGTATTGAAATTATATATAGGATATTTTCTGCCTACTAAGACATAAAACTTTAGTAACAAAAGATGACTATAAAGTTCACATATGTTAGAAAAACAAGAATGCACTTCTGAATAAACTATGGAAACAAGTAGGAAATCATGAAAATAAGAAAACAGTTTTAAATGAATGAAATGTATCTCATATCAAAACTTGTATAATGTAACTAAATACATGTGTACAGGAAAATGTATAAGGTTAAAAGGAAAACCAGTGGAAAAGCAATGAACTAAGCAGTCATTCTATGAAATTCTAAGAAGAGCAAAAAAAAAATGAAAACTAAAAACTAAAAGTGTTATGTTAAAATATTTTTATATTATTGAAACTGAGAAAAGATACCTATGATCACTTCCACACAACATAATTTTGAATATTTGAGTAGCACACTTAAGAACTTTAATATAATGGACATATATAGAATAGGTTCAACAAATGCAAAGATACCATATCATACAGATTAAGCTGTTTTATCAAAATGAAGTAAAATTAGAAATCATAAAAAAATAATGAGAAACCCAAGAAAATTGTTTATTAACAACACACTTTAAAATAATTTGTGGGTTACAGTTAAAAATTATATTGGAAATTAGAAACTAAATAACAGTGAAAATACTACTTATAAAAACTTGTGTGATGCGGCTTAGAAAGTAACTTAGAAGAAATTTATAGCCTGAAATGTATTTAGCAGAAAACAACAATTAAAATGTAGTATGCAAAGTGCCCAATTCAAGGATTTCTGAAAAGAACTACATATAAAAAGATGAAGGGAACAATGGAAGGCAACAACAGAAGTCAACAGAATTAGAAATAATAGAAAAGATCATTGAAACCAAAATTTGGGCCTTTGAAATGAATGCCAAAATAGAGAAACAAAGTAGAGCAAAGAAAAAAAAAAGAAGATACAAATAAACACAATAAATTAAAATTTAAAAATAAATGAGAAATGCTACTAACAACTTTATTCTAGGAAATCTGAAACTTTAAATGAAGTAAATATTTTTTAAGAAAACAAACTTGTGAAGGAATATAAAATTTACATATATGTTTTATATATAATATATATTATATGTTATATAATTTATATATATGTGTTATATATAATAAACTAATATATATTATATATATGACAGATAATGCAAATGGGTCAGCTTTTTGGGTGTCTCATCAAATTTTCAGAGGATAGATATCTCCATTTAAAGTATACCAGAGAATAGGGAAAGGCAGGAGGATGCTTCCTGGATCATCTTATGAGATTATATACTACAGTTCAAAAATAGGGTAAGAAAAAGAGAAAGACTTTTCAAAAAATAGAATCTCACTTATAAATATGGCTACAAAAACCTCCAATAAAATATCTGAAAATCAAGCAAATAATATACACATACTCCCTAGTATAAAAATCAAAACCAAGTAAGCACAAATTCCAAGATGGTTTAACTTTAGAAAAATCTATCAATGTAGTTTATCATTGAATTAATTCATTCTACTTTAATTCATTTCATAATAATAAAAGAAAAATTATTATCATATATATAAAGTGCACTAAAATTTAGATACTATGTGTGATAGAATCTCCTAGCAAAATAAGACTACAAAGGAATTTAGTGAATATGATAAGGGTGATTTACCAAAATCTTATAGTAAGCATTATACTTAGTAATGAAAAATAGAGATATTCCCCTTAATATCAGAAGTACTAGAATCAACTGCTATTTCTAATTTTGTGTTATATTGTAGATCTTTGTCAGCACAATGAGACAACCAAAAATATAAAATGTGTAGTACCCAGAGAGAGAAAGACAAAACTGAATACAAAGGTAAACTATGAAAACCCAAAAAGAGGATAAGAAGGATGCTATATACAAGATCAAAAGAAAAAGACCAACAACATGCCTATATATCTGGGAAAACCAATTAGAACATGTAGTTTTTAAAAATATCCCATTCACAATAATAGCAAATCTACAAAAAAGTGTTTGACATTCTTTAAATCCAAATTTTTAAACTTTGTTGAAGAACATATACAAAGGACTAAATCAATGGAGAGATATACTGTATTGTGTTCATGATTCACAAGCCTCAATATCATTAGGGTACTAACTTTCCTCTGCTAGTTATATAAATTCAATGTAATTCCAGTTAATATTCCAACATTTTTCATAGAGCTTGCAAATCTGATTCTAATATCCATATGGAACAGAAAAGACTAAGAATACCCAAGAACATTTTGAAGTATATACATTGTGTGTATCCTAACCTAAATGTCCAACATTGGGAAAATGGATAATACATTTTAGTGTATTCATATAATAAAAAAACATGCAGGTTAACTTGAAAAATGCAGAGACACATGCCTCTATATGAGTAAACCTTAAACACATGATAATGAGGGAAGAAACCAAATCATTCCTATAAAATTTAAACACAAGGAGAATAATACAATATATTTCATAGGTATATGCATATTCAGACAAGCCAAAAAAATGTGTGTGAAAATGATTACACTTAGGACAGTGTTTCTTGTGCAGAAAAGGGCAGATGATGAGATCACATGACAACTACCCTGATCATTATACACTGTATAAATGCGTCAGATTACCACACTATTCCCCATAAATATGTATCATTAAAATATATATTAAGAAATAATTCATTAAATAAAGGATACATAGGGATTTTGTATTTGTTAATTTTTAAAATAAAGTAGTAGTTTTATAGCTATTCTTTATTGTATTTAAAATGCCTGAAATATTTAAAAATAATTTACAAAAGAAAAAAAATTTTAAAAATCAGTAAGAAACAACTATCTTTAGGTACTGCTTTAAAGAATAAATAAGCACAGATATGGCTTAACCTGATTCTTGGCACTCCTCAACACAAAGCCCTTCACAGATAGAAGCCACAACCACTAGTATGATTTACAGTATCGGCACTGCCAGTATCCAGGTGGGAAGCAATATTCTCATGAGTAAGGGAATCCTAACAAATAAATTACTACAAATGGAGCAGCAGATCTTAAACAATAAGCATTTCTCATTTTGAATGGCATCAACATTCCTTCAATTGTATCTAGTTTCAGAGGGAGTATCTGTACTAATTCTAAGGTTTTTCAATCTCAACCTTTGTATAATCAGTAGTGTGGTTGGTGTGGGGGAAAGACTATCAGAAACCAGATGCTGGCAATTGTATAATTTATAAACATGATAGAAATGATATTTTTCTCTAATATATTTTTCTCATGAATAGTTCTATTCCATGTATAATATTTTCTATCTGGTTGAAAATACATTAACATTACAGGCCACAAAATATGACAAAAGAATCACAAAATATAAACATTCTTCCATGAAAATATATTGGGAAAGAACATGAAAAATATAGGCAGACAATTTAAAGTTCTATTGAGACATTTCATTTTTAATAAGTTTGTTTATGCATGTCAACAATGAACAACACTTGTATAAATTGAACTAGGATACAACTGAAATACTTCTTTGTTGCATGCTGACAAAAGAACAACTTGATTAAATAGTAAATCCTTCAGAGCCTCCCTTAGAACAATTTTTCCAAGATTTACTTTTTAGAAAAAAGTTTCTAGTAAAGTAAATTCTGTCATTTTTGGCACTTCGGCTGTTTCTAACATTGGGCAACAATAATATTGGATCTCCTCAAAATTGAATCTGGTTATATAATTCTAAAATATACTTTTATGTAAAACTTTCAATACTACAACATGGCATTCTAAACAAGGAAGGGATACCTCTGATTTAAATATTTCTTAAAATTAAGATATTATTAGTTATTTATTTGCCCAGCACCTAGTGGAATCAGTTGAATGACATCAGGCAGGGAGGGAAAATGGGAAATGAACAAAAATGAGAAAAGTGGAGTCCTTCTCTTTGTTAAGCTTTACTACAATTTTGTTGGGGAAACTGAAGATTTTTTCATTGTTTTATGTGGTTAATAACTGGAAAAAAGTAAGGTGATACTGGTGACTATGGGCAGTACCAACCTGCTATGATTTAGATATGTGGTTTCCCCCAAAAGTTCATGTGTGAGACAATGCAAGAAGGTTTAGAGGTGCAATGATTGAGTTTTGAGAGCCATAACCTAACCAGTCCATTAATCCATTGATAGGAATTATCTGGGTGGTAACTATAAGCAGGTGGGGTGTAGCTAGAGGAGGTGGGTCTCTAAGCTTGCTTTTGAAGTATATACTTTGTCCTTGTTGAGCAGAGTTCTCTCTCTCTCTCTCTCTCTCTCCCCCCCCTCCCCGCCCCCCTTCCTGGTGCCATGCTCCCAACTGCTTTCCTCTGCCACATTCTTCTGCCATGATGTGCTACGTCACAACAGGCCCAAAAGCAACAGGGCAATTGATTGTTGAGAGAACTCTAAACCTGTGAGCTTAAATAAACCTTTTATTCTTTATATGTTGATTATCTCAGGTATTTGTTATAGTAAGAGAAAGCTAACGTAATGTGTTTGAGGCATAACAGTATATCTCATTTGAATACAGAATATCTATGGAATAAGCATAATACTTGACCCTCAGCCTCAACATTACAATATATTTTAATGGTATTTTTTAAAAAATATTTATTTATTTATTTTTATGTAGTGCTGAGGATTGAACCCAGGTCCTCCCATGTGCTAGGCGAGCATTCTACCACTGAGCCACAACCCCAGTCCCATATTTTTAATAGTCTTAATGTTTTCTTACACAAGAACAACAATCTAACTGAAAATACAACAAAATATTAGCTACTTCTATTTGCACAAAGAGCAGCATACAAGTAGCAGTAACAAGAACAACAACAACAACACATTCTGGCCCCACAGTTTTGAGTCTCAAATTCTTGATGGATAAGAACAGAAATTCCAAACAATTTACTTTTTGAAGACCAAGAACTGTAATGACTTTTAGCTTAAGGTTTCTTGGATCTTAGTTATCACCTATGGCCTTTATAACGTGGCTCACTGTTTTGGTAGATATAAAAAACCTGAAAGGCAGAAGTATCCAAGCCTGGTTCTCCATTTTTGAATTCAATAAAATAGTTAGCTGGCTTTTTCACTATGTAGAATCTTTCCTTTGGAATAAATCCTGATTTCTTGTTTGCTAAATAACATGTTCTCTTCTAACTCTACACGTCACATTTTCCTTCATTTGGTCAATCTTCTGAAACTTTGGAGGATGAGGCAAACTTTTACTCATTCATGGCTACAGATTGTAAGACAGTGTCTCAATCCTTTGATTGTAAACCTGACACTTTTACCTACACAATAGCATTCTCAATGCCAAAATAGAACGTTGAAATCTAGACACTATCTCACAAATGCTTATCACTCGACCCAATAGGTTGCAGAACGTCTGGGTAAAATCATCACTCTTAAGGAGCAAATGTTAATTTTGGAAGAGCTTAATTATTTGAGGTAGGCCATGTTATGAACTGATTGCTTAGCTATGAGAAAATTTATTTTGGTCTACCCACAGCTTTCCAGACTTTCTTGACACCATTGCTACCTATTTGTACTTTGTGACTACCGAAAAAAGCAAGCTTTTCTATGTACAACTACTAATAGAATAATTATTGCTACATCTTGGCTCAGAGTGGCTATTTAAAATGTATGACTTGATAAGCTTAAAATATACTCTTTATATATAAGGTTTAGCATACTTTTTGTCATGATTTGGTATAATGTTAAAAATGCAATAAGGAGAAGTTTCTCTCCCTTCCCTGACTGATATTTCATGTGTTCTTCTTTCACAAATTTCTGATATTAGCTCTCCTCTCTGCAAAATGGATTTTCATCAGACCTCTTGAGGCACATCTAAATTTTCCTGCATGGTGTTATTCTAAGACAATAAGTGCCCATATTCCCTGAACAAGTCTTCTAAGCCCCCAAACATATCTGATGTGTACTTCAGTGGAGAAGCCAAAGCTGTTTGTTGGAAGGACACTCCATGCAGACTGAAAAACTTTACTCTGAATGAAAAAGAACTCAGAGAGTTGTCTCCAGGCTCCCACTATTCAATACTTTTGGTAAGGGCTCTCAATGCTTTAGAAAATGAAGTCTAAATGGAATCTATGAGAGAGACCATACTAGCAATCATCAGGTAACCTCTGTAACTGTGGTAGGCTTCTGTAAGCTTAATGCAGAAGGTGAGTTCAAGGCATTCCAAAGGCAAGGAAAGCAGCTTTCTGTCAAAGGCTTGGGCAAAGGCTGCATACATATTTACAATGCTGCCATCATTGCCCAGCAGAGCATGATCTACATAAATAAATATGACCAGAAAAAAAGAAATATAAAGAACCCAGAGTCAACAAAATCCTCAGCATGATAAAGACAAAGGCATATAAATGCTCGTGTATGGCATTTGAAAGTTTAACTTCGTGTCATTTGATACATTTAGTTTTTTTTTAAACTATTCTTTTACTCTATAGGAATCACTAAAAAGTTTGAAAGGCTATGTGGCTGGTTATTATTGCCATTTGAACTATTAGAGATATATTTTGTACATTTCCTAAAGTTACCACACCCATTTTTCTAAGGATTAATAGTTTGATATTACATCTAGTCTATCCACTAATATCAACATTCTAGTGATGTTATAACATAGTGTAGGAAAACTATGCATAGGTAGTATACTAATCTAGCTATATTTAGTCAAAGTTAAAATCCTTGACTAACTCTTTATTTGCCAAAGAGTATGCTACATTTTTCTACCTGAGTAGGCCACTAGAATCTTTAAATCAACACTTTTATAATCAACATTAAATCTACTTACAAATCAGTTCTTTCTCCTGATTTCACTATTTTTGTTAACACCACAAGGATATTCCTGGTTTCTAAGGCAAGAAACCTGGCATTATGCTTTCATCTTCTTTTTGCATTTATACTCATATCTCGCTAGGTCTTTCAATTATTCTGTTTTCAAAATTTTTTGAAAGTGTTATTTCTCCCCGATATGTAGAGTGTGTATAACTTGGTGGTTCAGAGTCTGGCCTTTGGAACCTGATTTCCTAAACTGAAATCCTATCTCAGCTTAGGTACATGACCTTGGGCAAGTCACTAAATCTCTCTGTACTTTGATTCCTATGTATAAGGAGATATAGGAAAGGCAGTGATCTGAATGAGAGCTACATTTGGTATTTACTAAGCTAAGATTCTATTCTTCTAGTTTACAGTTGTATATGGGAAATAACCATGCTAGGTGCTGCTGTTTTGGATATAAAAGATGGAAAGAGAGGTAGTAGAGTAAGATGGAAGTAGAGAACGATTCTCCAACAACCATGTCCACATAAACATCAATTTGAACAGCTACTCATGCAGCAAATTATCTTCATAAGAGCTGAGGAAAACAGGCAAGAAATAATAGTACTGGGTTTTAGCACTGTTGAGAGCCACAGCCGAAGGGGCCCCAGCAAACTTCCAGCTGCCAGTTGATGATTGGCTCACAGCGGCCCCAGCAAACTTCCAGCTGCCAGCAAACTTCCAGCTGCCAGTTGATGATTGGCTCACAGCGGCCCCAGCAAACTTCTAGCTGCCAACTGATTGGCTCCTCTGTGGTGATGCTCAATGGGCTGTTTCCCCACCCTTTCAGACCACGGAGCTGCTCACTGGGGGACTTTTTTTGGCTCTGCCCACGTGACCCAGCCAATCAGCCTCAAGAGCAGGAGGAGTGGGGGAGGTTGAGAGGCTTGTGGGAAGCCAGTGGTGGCAGTTGGGCTCTGAGGGTTTTTCCTGAGGAGCTGTGTGGAGTGGTGTGTGTAGTTCTAAAAATAAAGTTCCTTTCTTTTGACAAGTGGCTCCTGAATTGTGCCCAGCCAGACTGTGGCATAGCACAATAAGAAAAGACACAATGAAGAAAGTTGGAGGGAAAAGGTTGACTGAACCATCCCTTCCCTCAACTCTAAGAAACTCAGTGCAAAGATAAATGCCTTCTGCTTAAGGAAGGAAGAGGGAATTAGGTTCAGGCCTTAAATTTGACACCAAGTACCATGATGACCACAGTGAACCCCAGTTTTGGGTAGAGACCCAAGGTCCCTGTCCCCATGCCAGTGCCCAGAGACTGAGCCTCTGGACCCTCATTGGCCAGTTGGTCAGTGGATTACCCCCATCACCTATTCCCCAACCTTGGGTAGCTCACAGAACTGCACAGAGCTCCTGAACAGCTGAGGTAGAATGGAAAAGTGAATGTGAAGATAGAGAGTCAATTTCTATGGAGATTTCAAAGACCTATTATCACAAGTTACAACCTCCCAGTACTTGTAAACTACCAATAAATACATTAGACAAATATCCTTGCTGTTTTGTGGGAAAAAATTGTACTCCTTTGAGATTTGGTTTCCAACTTTTAAAAACACCAAGAGCCTTCTAAACTCAAAGACAAGCAGCTTTTTTCCCCTCTTTGTTAGCTATATCCTTGGGAAATAGTTTTCCAAGTGTTTTTACATACCTCTAAGTTAACCACCCCAAGAAACCAAGGTGTCCTTTAAATTGAAATAATATGAGTACACTTCAAATTTGCTGAGAGAGTAAATCTTAAGTGCTCTCACCACATACACAAAGGTAACTGTGAGGTGATGGAATGTTAACTAACTTGATTGCGGTGATAATTTCACAATGTATCAGTATATAAAATCATCACATTATATACCTTAAATATATACAATCTTATTTGTGAATTACACTTCAATAAAGCTAGAACAAAAAAAGAAACAATTCAGAATGTAAATGATTAACTAATGATTTTCAGTGATGTGAAATATCCTTTTACAAAATAGAAAACATGGACTTGAAAATTATAGCATATTCACAAAAAACAAATATGTTGATCATTTATATTAGAAATGAAAATATCCCCTTAATATTTTTAATTTTATTATCTAAGTCTGGGCTGAGGTTTATTTGGTTAGCTCTTACAAAAAGTAATGAAAATCAAATCTCTTATTTAGGTTTTAATATATTCAACCACATTTCAGATTTTCCTTAACAAGCTTAAATATTAAAACACCTTTTAAAAATGAGCACATAAAATAAACAAATCATCTTTATCATGAAAGCACTCTGATTTTACTTCCCCTGCATATTTAAATGATGACCCTTTTAGAGTTATCCAAACCCTGTAACTGTCAAAATCTTAACTTTCCATTTTTTAATAAAAATGATTTCCATAAAGATTAGAAATTAATCTAACCTGACTCTCAAACTTAATATAGTTTAGTGCTGGAAGCTGTAAAAATTCACCTATCTAGGTTTAATAAAGAAAGTTTTTCAATTTAAATATACATTGCATTTAATAAGCTTGCATGATAATTTCAACAATGTTCATGGGTTCTTTAAATTGCCTTCCTGCTGTGCCCAGGATACAATCCAATTTCATTTTTGAGCAACTGAGTTAAGAAAAGCTTTCAAAATCACAATGTGATTTCTGAATGACACAAGGTGAAATGATTAGAAGCTAGCCAGTCAGATCACTCTACTGCCTAACATAAAAGAAACAATGTTTATATTTATGTAAACCTAGAATATGTGTCTGTTTAGATACATTTGAATTTTTTTTGGGGGGGAGGTGTACAGGGATTGAACTCAGGGGCACTCAACCACTGAGCCACATCCCCAGCCCTGGTTTGTATTTTATTTAGAGACAGGGTCTCAGTGAGTTGCTTAGATCTTGCTTTTGCTGAGGCTGGTTTTGAACTCATGATCCTCCTGCCTCAGTGTCTTGAGCTGCTGGCATTACAGGCGTGTGCCACCACACCTAGCACATCTGAATATTTGACTGAAATATTTTTTACCCAATATGCGGATCAGTAACCCATCCTTCTTTCCTGCCTTTAAACATTCACTTACACATCTCACAAATATTTGCTAGGTGTGTACCATGAGTTAAGCATTGTGCTAACTGGTAGAAATATAATAACAAAGAGAGATATAGCCCAAACCTTCTTGGAGCATGAAATCTACAGCATAAACACTCAAAAATATGTACATACAAACTAAAAAAATACTATGAAAGAACAAGGTAGAGTGAAATGGGAGATTTTAACAGGGTGACCTAGTTTAATTGGGGCATGTCAGGATTTTGACCTCTTTTAGGCATTGACATGTAAATTCAAAGCTACAGGATGAGTGGGTATGTTCTGTATGTAGTGATGAAGGAAATGCAATGGATAATATGTCTCCCACAAATAAAAGAGAGAGGTAGAATGGTATGACATGGCACTGGAGAAGGACTCAGACGTCAGTGAATTCCATGCCTTATAGACTTTGCTAAAAATTTTGGATTTTATTGTATTAGCAATGGGAAAACATTGAACAGTCATGGAGAGTAATAAAAATATTTGTAGTAGAGCTTTCTTTGAATATAATATAGAGAATGGTGTTAAAGGAAGAAGAGATTCAATGAGATCATTTAGTAGACTACTGTAAGAATTTACTGAAAGAAGACTACTAGCTGAAAGTCAGTGGTCATTAGAGTTAGAGTGGAGACAAGAGCAGGGAGTGGGGGTAGAGAGAGAGAGAGGAAAGTATATATTCAAAATATTTTTAGGAAGCAGAATTACAAGACTTTGTGATTGATTAGATGAAGTGACTAAAAGCTATGGAGGTGACATGAGTGCCATCTAGGTTTGGCAGGGGCAACTGTGTGAGAGGTTATGCTCTTATTATCAATATAGAACTACTGAAGGAGAGCAGATTTTAGGGGCATGATGATGAGTTCAACTTTAGACATGTTGACCTGAGGTATCTGTAAAAAACCTAAGTAAAAGTATGAAGTAGGCAGATGAAACATCCACGAATCTGCATTTAAGAAGAGAGGTTAGAACTAGCTATTAAAATTTTGATTCTTCAGTAAAAATGATAATTGAAGCTAAGGGATAAGTGTTGAATAAGATGAGTAAAAAATATGGCTTAAGACTGAGGAACTTTAACATTTAAAGGTCACACAGAGGAGAATATTAAGCAGACTGAGAGGGATTTCCCCCAGATATAAGAGGAAAATCAAGAGAATGTACCATCATAGAAACCAATAGAAGAGAGTTTTACATAAATATGAAGCAGTTACTTTCTAAGATGCTACTGGAAGTCAAGTAAGATGAAGATCAAAAATGTTCATTTTATTTAGTAAAATAGTGATCACTGGTAACTTAGTGACTGTTGTTTTAGTGAAGTGATGGGGAAAAAAGGTAGAATGAAATAAATTGACAAATGACTGTAACAAGTATATTTAGGACAATGGGATCCAGGTTTCACACTGTTAGAAAAGAATGTTACAAATATGATAAAGAACAGCATAAGGATTGACCTCGTGATGTTGAATTGAAATTTGAGTAACCATGGTGAGTCATGGTTTTCAACAGAGAGATTAATATATATATATATATATATATATATATATATATATATATATATATATAAATTAGTATGCTCTGCATGCAAATATACATTCATATTTCCTATCTCTGTTCACCATGAGACCTGGAAATAGCAGCATCCCAATAGCAAAATAAATACTTATACCCCAAACTTGGCTTCTAAATACCATTCCACCAAAAATAATAAGGCTCTTTGGGGAAATGCCTGATTCCAGGGACATGGCAGAGAAATGACAAGATGAAACTGGAGCATCTTCTTGTGGTGGAAGGTAAGGAAGTGCTCAAAGAATGATGAAGACATGTGAAAAAGGGGCAAAAAAGCCATGAAGGAGTGGTCACAGGCCAAAATAAAACAACATGAGCATCAAAATTAACAGGGAGAAAAATATAATCTATTAAACAATATGAGAAACCATGAGATCACACAGATATAAATAAATGAATGAATAAATTGGCAGTTTAATGAGTAATTGAACATTTACAGAGTTTCAAAGTTTCTCCTTACAAAAGATGGTATTCATCTTAATTAAACAATCAAAGTTAACATCATTGGTAGTGGGACAAATCAATAATGGGCAGTATCTGAGAGGGTCAAATGAAAAGAATATAGTGTTGTATGATATTCTTGCCAAAGATGCATATCCTGAATCTAATTAGGAGGAAACATTAGAAAACCTCAATTTGAAGGCATTCTATAAAATAACTGATGTACAACCTTTAAGAGTGCCATTCATGATAGTTAAAGAAATATTGGGGCAATATTTTAAGCTGAAGAAGACTAGAGGGACATGACAACTAAAATGCAAACTTGGTTTTGAATCAGATTGTTTTGCTATGAAGGATATTACTGAAATAATCAGAAAAACATGGAGTCTGAGTATTAGATGGTAGTAATGTATGAATGATACTTCCCTGATTTTGAAAATATATTATGATTATGCAGAATAATGTCCTTGTTTCTAGGAGATACACAACTAGTGGGACCATAACTTTTTCTTAAATGCTACAGGAAAAAAATCTTTATACTCATACTTTTCAGTAAGCTTGTAATTGTAAGGTAAGTAAGTTTTTAAAAAAAGAAGTTGAAGCATTAAATGGAGGAAAGAGATAATTAGGTGCTAGAGGTGAATGTAGGATTAAAAGAGGGATTTTTTAAATGAGAGAGACAAGATCATGTTTAAAAGCCCTTGAGAAAGATCTAGTAGAAACTTGGAGGATTAAACTTTACATGTGAGAGACAGTGGGACAATGGTGTGATCCAGAGCATGGGAGGAGGGACTGACTTTTAAGAGAATACTTGCTGCATTATAACCAGAGGAAGAAAGAAAGAAAGTCTGGGTGCAGACACAATATGGTTATGACAGGAAACTGAGGGAATTCTCATGTATAATCATAAAATACACGATAATTGATGGATGGGCATTCATTAAGAATGAATAGATAGGTAATGTTGGAAGTTTGAGAAAAACAGACAAGTTCTGAAAAAGTAATTGTGAAGATCATAGAATGAGGTAATCCGAGGAATACAGTAATATTGCTGGCTAGTGTTAATGGCCCAGTTGAGTCTAGTGACTTTCATGATTAGAATGAGTGTCTCCCAATGGCTCATGTTAAAGGATTGGTTCACAGCCCATTGTGTTATTGGGAGATGGAGGAATGCTTAAGAGGTGGGCCCTAATTGGAAGTTTTCTAATCATATAGGAGTATATATTTGAAGGGGATATTGGGACCCTGGCCTCTTCTTTTCTGTACTTGAGATGAAAGGCTTTTTTTCTGTCACAAGCTCCCACCATGGTATACTCACCACAGGCCTAGAAGCAATGGGACCAACTGACCATGGACTGAAATCTGTAAAACTATGAGCCAAATTAAACCTTTCCTCTTTTTAGGTTAATTATCTCAGATATTTTATCATAGTAATGTAGAGTTAACTAACTCAGTTACCATGAAGTTTTATTGGTACCCATATATCCAAACTGTATTTTTCTCCAATACAGCTTTGTTGCTGGGTATAGTCAAGGATAAGGTTTAGAGTAGATATTATTCATTGTTTGAGTTTTTCCAGGGAGACCCAGTGGGTCAAGGCATTTTAGGGCATTTGCAAGATAAATTGAAACAATAGACTATTTGTGTTAGAATGTTAGAAATATATTTTTCTACATTCTCTCTTAAAGGAATGCATATATGTGTGTGTGCATATACATGTGTGTATAATAAATATATATACACATACGTGTGTATATATATGTATGTATATATATATATATATATGTGTGTGTGTGTGTGTGTGTGTGTGTGTGTGTGTATGTATATATGTCCTGAGACTATTTACTGATAGAAAAAAACACCAAAACTAAAGCTTAGTAAAATTCTAAGGTGTCAGAATAAATCCAAAATTGAATATTCTCCACATTGAAAATCTCAGCCTTCCCAATAAATTACAATAATAGTTTCTAATTTCCTTATCATTTTGAATCATTAATTAGAAATTTGAAGTGCTGGCATATATTAGCGATTTCAGGATGAGACAGTCCTATCTGTTCACTGGAATGAGAACTGGGTTAAAGACAAAAATTCTAGAGTCAGATTATAGTTAATCCACAGTGCCTGAAATACCAACAAGATATTATCCCATCACAATGCAGATATTTGCATGCCTACGTGATCAGTTTCATTTTTCAATTGGTGTTCTGCAGAAGACTTAACTGAATTTTTTGTTGTCAAAAAATGAAGTTCAAAAATATTGACAAGTCTATTTAAATGAATGTTTAGGCAGTGTGTCAGCTTTTTCAAAAATTTTCATGATAGTATCTACATTATTGTTCTTATCAGATTTCTGGGAGAATGAGCTAATGAAGCATCATTAAAATTTATGATAAGATAATTGGGAAGTTGAAGAAAAAATGTAAGTTTAGAGTTTGAGGCACCACTCATGGTGAGTTAAGAGTTGGTTGGGGTGGCAGTTGGGGGTCTTATATAGAATAAGACAAGAGAGAAGAACAAGGAGTGATGAGCCACATAGGGGAAGGCTAGGAGCCTAGACGGGGGTAACAAGCCACTGAAGATGAACTTGCTATTTTCACAATTTTGATGATATTTGGTTCCTGATATGGTAAAATCTGATATAAAATGATATAAATCTTTTCCAGGATGTATCAATTTAAGAGATGATGAAGAAAGAGGAAATGAAACTAAAGATGTCTTGCCAAATGTTAATGGGTTGAACAATATGTCTGTGTCATAACCCCTGGAACCTGTGCATGACACCCTATTTTGAAAAATGGTCTTTGCAGATGTGATAAAGAATCTTGAGATCATGTTGGATTAACCTAGTGGACACTAAATCCAATGTCCAGTGTTCTTTTAAGAGACAGGAAAGGAGAATAGAAGTAGAGAAAGTCATATGAAGACAGAGGCAGAAATTAGAGTCACATAGTTAATCACAAGCCAAGGAATACTGACAGCTACCAGAAGGTGGAGGATTCAAGTAGGGTTTTTCCCCCTAAGCCTACAGAGGGTCTGCTGATACCTTGATTTCATACTTTTCAGGTTCAGAACTGTGAAAGAGTATATTTCTGTGGTTTTGATCCACTCAATTTGGTGTAATTTGTTATGGTAGCCATAGAAAACTGACATACTGAACATGTCATTTAAACATGTTCTACTGTAGTTACGAAAAACATAGTACATTCTGAATCTTCAGGTCTTTTCAAACTCTGCAATAAGAGTAGTACTAGACACTGCTTATATTTATTGAGAATTGTATTTTATGTTTTTAAAGAAATAACACACATTTATTAATGGGCTGGGGAAAAAAATCACAGCATGGGAGTCATATATAAAGTATGAGACTCAAAGAAGAACTATATAGTTTAAGCTTATATATTCTTCTTCATGGGGGTAGTTAGATTTTGAGGGATCTTAAATGATTATTAGGGAAATGAATAGACCCAGACACAGAAATTAACTGATATATACAGGGATTCTCTTTGGAATTTGAATGAGCCCAAAAGGCTGACAAAATATAATGCTAGAAGGGATTTGTAATGCCTGTCCAGGTATGGTTACAGTCCTCAGTCTTCTGAGATAGATAATATGACTCCCAGTTGGAGATGGAAGGCAATCATTCTCCCTTTTGTAAACCTAATATTAATGTAGATAAAAGAATTACAGAGATAGCCTCTTTCTGTGCTTGGGGGGAGAGAAACAAGACAAGGTTACAGGGACCTTGAATCTGAGGCAGTATCTAAGTCCTCTTAAATATATAAAAGTCCCAATCCGGGGGAAAATTTTAGATACTAGGTATTATATAATATAATGTAAATGATTTTTTGAGGGATTTAAACCCACACAGCGTAGCTCTACAGCCCACATTTTGAACCCCTACGCTGGAATGCTTTCAAGATAGTTTGGATATGTACAGTAGTTGGTAAAAGCTTATGGACTAGTTAAGTCTGAATAGATAGACAATAAATGGAATTTTGTTTTCAAGTTCAATCAAATTCAAATTCAGACAGTCATTCCTATACAATAAATACAAGTGTGTATCACAGCAAAATGAAAGCTTTTCAAGACACTTCTTGTCATTTACTTTCAGTGACCAGAGTTGACTATAAGAATAATAACATTTATAATAGCAAAGTTAACTCAGCCAGCATTACCTTGAGATGTTATTCTATTAAAAAGCAAAATGTTTCTTTCATATATTTAAGCTATTTTAATGAAATCATTACACCTTGTGAAGGAGTTGTTTCTTTTTTATCACAATAACATTTCACCCTTTAATTTGACCATAGGCTTTCTTTCTTCTCACACCTTTGTACTAACTCTTGTTGTAAATTTAGTTATTCTACATAAATTAATCAGTATAATGGAAAAAAAGACCTAGTAATAATGGAGCAATCTTAAAATGAGTAGCTACTCTGCTAAAATAAAGGTTCTCTGCTCTGCCTTGACATTTGAATTAGTCAGCTGTAATAGGAAACCCTTCCACCAAGATACCTTTCACTCTATTGGCATTATTTCTTCATATTTTTATTTTAGAAGCTATCAATGATATAAAAGAGTATTACAGTGTTGTAGGTTCTCATATTTTAAATATCTCTGTATGTTTGAGATGTCTTAAAATGTTCTTCAAATAGAAATTGCATTGTTTTTTTCCCCCAAACTTACATTCCTTTAGGGGATAGAGTCATTTACTTTTCTTAAACCAAAATGCCCAGAATGATCAGTTTGAAGCTGTTAGGGACAGCTTCTCATCTGCAGATACAAAGTCATTGATGTGTGAGGTAGAATCAACAGACCTAACTAGGAGTCCCAGATGGGCTAATTATTAGCCATGTGAACCTGGATGTATTGTTTAGTTTCTCTGAGTCTGTGTCTTCATTTGCAAAATGAGTATGCTATCACCCATCCTAACTTTCAGATGTGCTGAAAATAGAGTGTAAATGTGTGAGAATGCTTTCAAAACTCAAGCAGTAAACCAAAGTGATCATTACTATAGGAAAGCATGAGCTTTCATAGAGAGATGAATTTGAATCCTCCATCTGCCACCAATAGCTGAGTGGACTTGGGTAAATGCTTTAAGATTAACATTTCAATTGGTCAGATAACTGTTTCTTGAACTATCAAATGAGCTACCTATTTGGAAGGGTTGTTTTTAATAGATGACATTTATCTGAATTTTTAGTACCTTGACTGGCACATATTATTTCCTTCCTCTATTCCTTCCTCTTATGCCCTTTCTATTTCTGAAGAATATCTCTAGGTCTAGGGAAAATATGGTATTCCATTTAGGACCGATGGTAAGTTTCCCTTACATGGACCTCTTCAAAAAAGCCCTGAAGACAAAGCACCAGGGACTGCTGTAAAGTCAAAGCATCAGGTTCCAAATTTTCTAAGAAAAATCAATTTGAGTTCAACCAAAAAGGAGGCTGCATTTCAGAAAATTGGCCTTTAATATCTAGAATACAAGTTTTCAAAGTGTTCTCTAAAGTTCAATACCACTTTCACCATACTAGATGGGCTTTTCTTTCAGTAATGATAATAAAAGGTATGAATTTTACTACTTTTGACTAGGTGGCTTTACTTGATGTGTATAAGAACAGTTTTGTCCTTCCTGGGTCCAGCAAAAAGTTTTACCTTAAAAAATCACACATAAAATGCTTTTTTTCTCCTTTGGTCTATTCCCTCAAATAACTCCAGGTGTGATCTATAGGACCTCCTGTTATATATGGAGTCAAGGGGCAAGAGAATTGTTGGCGAGCTTTGGGAGCAAATTCTATTTTCTAATCTTCAGTTATCTTTTCCTAATATTGAAAGCACAGCTAGCTAACATTTACAAATACCCTTCTGGTTTTGCTTTGCCAATTTCATCTTCAGTAATGTTTGTTTTTTCAGTGTTGTCTGTCAGTATTTTCAGTCTCTGAGGACTGATGTCACTTGTCCAGTAACCTAACAATGATTATAAACTTGATTTTTCATAATGAAACATTATTAATCCTTGGGGTATTTACTCACTACAATGCATTGGATAATATGGAACATGATCTACTATTCCACTGGAATGCCAATGTCATGCATCATTAATAAATGCAAAGTTCCCATTAAGTGTGAAGCTTTTAATTACCATACATTTGTCATCATATATCAAACCAGTTTGACTTTTTATCATCTTGTGTTTTTTCTTTCCTAGCTTGAAAAGTTTAATTTTTCGATGAAGAATAAAAAATAAAAAAAGAAAAGTTTAATTCTTACTGTAGCAGTGTATATTAAAGCTTGAACTTTGCAAACTACTCGAAATGATTTTTGGTATCAAAATGACAATTTGATTTCTTCAAGCTTTCTAAAAGGAACAATGTGATCATTTTTCGTCTTAAAAATTATTGCTATGGCACTTTCACTAAAAGATTATATGTTGTTAATCTAAACCTTGCATATTTGAATTATATAGGGTTTTGCCAAGAATGGCCCACAGAATGTCTGCTGGTAATTCAGTTAAAAATGTAGATTCTTGGGCCTCACCCCAAAACTACTGAAGGAAATGTAAGAGTGAATTTTCCTTTTAACAATAATCTATGTCATTTTCATGTATTTCTAAAATTTTAGAATCACTGATTTGATTCAGAGAAAGCAGACATTTTTTCATTTCTCTTTTCTTTGCCTAAGAATCTTTATTATTGTTTCAATCTGAATACTTTCCAGTAAACTTATGCTGTTTTTTGACTACTTAAATATCTTTATGTGTAATTATAGTATGCCAATTAAAAAATACAGAAGACAAAAAAGATTACTTCAATTTTTTACTGAGTTTCTATATACTCAAAACAATTGCTAACTAACTAAATATCTCTAGGAGTTCCATGTAGAACACAGGACTGTGAATAAGAAAGTTCTAGTTCTCATTTTCCAATTATCACCTATGTGACATTGGACAAGTCTTAATATTTCTAAGCTTTAGTTTCACAAACTGCATTATAGTATAAAATATGAAAGAAAGTGGAGGAAGCAAGATGGTTAGTGATTTAATGCCTAAGACTTTTTAGGATCCATCATTCTTGGATATTATGAATCTTATAGCTATTAGAGGGAGAGTAGCAAAGACAAAAAAATACAGGAAGATAAGCCAAAGACATTGGTACATTTGAAAGAATAGAATGATCATGGATTTTAGAGTCAGACTGACCAGGGTTTAGATCATAGCTCTTATGTACTATTTATGCTATCTTGAGCAAATTTTATCACCCTCTGAGCTGTAGTTTCTTTATTTATTAGCATGGGGATAATATACACCTCAAAGAATTCTTAAAATAATTAAAAGAGATAGCATAGTATGCATATCAGGAGCCAGCAACATGTGCCTAATAAGTAATAAATAGACATGATGCAGAAAAGAAGAAGAGGCTGAGGAGGAGGAGAAGGAGGGAGGGAGGGAGGAAGGAAGGGATGGAGGAAATGACAGGGAATGAGACAAAAATAGTTGGCACGTAATACCTTAGTGGATTTATTTGAAAACAAATATTGTTGGAAATGTTTGATGTACCAGGTACTGACCCAGGCAGTGGAGATAAAGTGGTGGTCTACCTTTGGGGGGGTCTCATATTGTGCATGTATATGCAGAGGAAGTATGGGTATGGCAGACAACCATAAATGAATATGGGATATTTCAGGTGGTGATAATAGTTATGAAGAAAACTAAAGCAGAGTAAGTGGAACACAGAGTGAAGGAGGATGAGGAGTTGCTATCTTACATTGGGTAGTTACTGGCCTTTCTAATAGTAAATTAGTTTAACAGATACCTGAGAGTCTTATCACTACTTGAGGGGAAAGGCAGAAGAAATAGGGGTAGAAAGGCCCCGAAATGTGAGCCTGCCAGAGTGTTGAAGAATAAAACAAGATGTCAGAATCCAGAATATGTAGATGGAGCAGAGTAAAAGAGGGAAAGAGAGTGTGATAGAAATAGGAGACTGTGTGAAGGAGGTCATGTGGGTGAGAGGGAGCAAATTGGGTAGGACCTTGTAGACCATGGTAAGAACACCAGTTTTTATTCTGAATGAAATTGGGAGACCATAGAAGGTTCTGAGCAGAGGAATGATATGATCTAATTTACAAAGAATCCCTCTTGCTAGTGTGTTGAGAGCAGACTCTAGGGGAACAAGAAAAAAACAGGAGACAAGAGGTGATAGTGTTCTGGGTCTATGATAGTAGCAGGTTAGGTGGTGAGAAGTAGTCAGATTCTGGATATATTTTGAGGCTGGAGCTAGTAAGATTTGCTGACTGAGTAAATATGTAAATATATAATATGTAAATGTGAGAAATAATGATGACCTTGTGGTTTTGGGCCTGAGCAATGTAAGAATGGAGATGCATTTCCTTAGATGGGGGCGGGGGCTAGGGCAGTAGCACGTGGAGGGAGGATAAGTTTATGTATGACTCAGTTGAGACAGTAGGAAGCATCATTCAACTAACATTTGGTGAGTATTTCCTCTGTGAGGAGCCCTGTAACAGGTCCTCTGATATTTGTTACTGAATAGCTTTTGTTAGTATCATAAGGGAGCCAGGGAACACTGTCTTTAGTTTTAGTCTAGTGCTTATCAAATTATTTTGGGAATAAGCTGCAGTCTTTCTCATGCATGGAAAGTCCACATTCAGAGTTAACATACATCACTTTTCAGCTTTCCAAAGCCATATTCATTATCTCTGAACTTCAGCTTTAACCAAATCAAATGAAAACTAGTACAAGTTGAGGGGCTCCAACTTTGCTATTTGCTTACTCACAGTGATGCCTTACCATCGCTCCAGTAACTGCCTTAATTGCTTTCTGGAAATAATCCTACCCCATCTGGTGGGATGTTTCTGAAGCATTAAGTGCTCCAGGAAAAAGAGCTTCTGTGCTTTACAGTAAGCACACTGCCGTCAGGAGCCTCACTGGCTGTTTTGTATATCAAGTTTGTGCTGCTTCCCAAAGAGCTGAATGGAATGCTATTGTGTCATTTAAATCTAAAGAAGGCATTTGCACGCTGATGATATTATCTGAAGTCCTAATTTGTGCGAACATTGATCTGCTTTGAGCAGAAAAGAAATCTCTACTCAGACAGCCAGGACTGAGCTCAGATTAATAGGGAAAAGGACCGAAGCACCGGGAAGGTTAAACTTTTTTTTTTTTCATTTAGGATGCTTTATCAGATTTTCTTTCCAGATTTATTTCTGCTCCAAAGAAGAATATTCTTTTTGAGCTAAATCCAATTTGTATATAAAAAGTACACACCCATATTGATTTCACTCTGGTTTAAAATGGTATTTTTGCAGTGCAAAAATCTAATCAATACAATCTTATGAGTTGGACTGGTAATGGTAAACATACTAACAGATATTTCATTTCATGGGACCAAAGCTCTGGAAATTGATACTACTGAAAAGGATTACTCATTCACCATTGGGTATAACTTTGTTTACCCAACCATGATATAGGTGTAAAGCAGAAATACAATTATGCTGTGGCCAACACACAAGGGGTTTTTGAATGGTAGAACTTGCCTTCCCTATTCCCTCTAAGGGCCATAGATTGTACAAGCTGGCAGATCAAATAAGGATATTGTGGGAAATCGTTTACAATAAATGAAAAAACACTTCATATGATAGGGTAGAAAATTAGACTGACACAGTCATTGAAGAAATAAAAGTCTCTAGGATCAACTCGTTAAAAATTAAGCATTTAGAGCAGATAGATTTGCAGATTCTTGAATCAGGGCTGCTCTTTCTCTTTTATATGTGTCTAAAGCATTTGGTCTTGAGCAAGGCATGCTACAAGTGAAAACTGTAAGACAGTAGTTGCCAAAGTTTCAAATTGCAGCCAACAAGCCTTTTAACATGTTTAATCAAAGTTGCAGCAATACCAAAGGAACTATGTTTCATTATTTCTGGTGGACTTAGAGGGGGAGATAAAATTAATCCAAAGATATAAACTGGCCCTGCTTCTGCCTCATGCCCATGTGACTTTACTCCTTACTGGAGTAAAATGTAATGAAAACCTACTGTGTGTGAGGAAACAAAGGGTTGATACTGGGAGAAATAATTCAGTTAGTGAACAGAAAAAAGCAACACTGTCCCTAAGGATTATGACCCTTGAATATAAGATTGATGCCTGAAGCCAAGGAAGCATGAAGGTAAGAAAATGTATAGCTATTGCTGTAGATATATAGTTTCACCATAGGGAAGTGGATACTGAAAATTCAGATATAGATTTTTACTCTGAAATCAGTCAAGGGAAGTCTAGGCAATAAAGATAATGCCAGCAAGTACAATGTTGTAATCACTGTGGTTGAACAGAAGGTAATAATCAATACTTTCTATAATCAATTTATAAGGGGGGGGCTTTTCTCACAATAGCTCACAATGTTTTCTAATTGATTGGGTCAAGTTAACATGGGAACAGAGTCACTCCATGAGACAGAGAGGAGATAAAAGTAGCTATTTTCATTTTGATAATTGGGAAACAGAAGCCCAAAATAATTTTTCCAAAATCCTATAGCACTTTGGTTGTACTACTTTAAACCTTCAGAAAGCTGAGGATATATAAGCTCAAATAATCTTTAGATTCTGCTTATTGTGCAATAATAGGAGGCCACACTTCAGAAATGAGTACAGAAAAAGACTGCCTCCCATGCAATACAAATTAATATAATTTGGAGAGTATTCACTCTCTCTTTTAACATATGGAGTCACTGTAAGAGGAATATGTACTGTTAATGTCCAGACTTCACTGCCTTGAGAATCTATTTTGTAGTAAATTCATAATACAGAAAAGCTATGAATTGTACCTTAGTGTAATCTTTAACAAACTTTGTAAAGTTTACTATCATATAAACTCTTTGATTAAAATAAGAATTGCAGTTGTTTATTTTAAGTGTTTGTAATCAAATTTCAACAGGAAATATTTCTTGGTGGATCCTTACTCAGTAAAATCAATCAGCCAGATTTAGGTATTAAGAGTGGCTTAAATAAGGAATGATATGTCCTTTGCCCAAGATCTTCTTCTTTTTTTTTTTTTTTTTTTGCCAAGGAGTGACTTAGGTGTTTGAGAGAGAAAAGTTAGGAATTTGTTTTTTTGTTTTCCTCTTCCTAGAATTTTTAAAGATTATATTTGTTTGCCAACATTTATACTGATAAGACTTCCTAAAATAATATCATAATTAAATTAGTCCTTTCAGATATAATATATCACTTAATCACCTCTAAGAAGCATTCAAAATGTTTACTTCTGCCTTAAATGAGGCTCAAACAAATGAGTTACCTACTAAAGTCTTAGGGCTTGTCAGTAGCAGAGCTGGAACTAGATCTAGGACAACTGACTCAATTTTAGATTATAATATAGCAATGGCTTTGAAAGGATGCTTGTACTAGTCAGTATAGGATGGATTAGGTAACAAATGATACCCACCCTCAGCAAATGACAGTCCTGAATACAACAAACATTTATTTTTCATTTATGTTATGTGTCCAACATGGTTCTGAAGGTGATGCTCTGACCAACATTTAGGACAATCTCATCTCAACAAAAGACTTTCAGGGTCTTCCAAATCAGGCTAAAAGATTATGGAGAATTGTGCAATGCTCTTAAATGCTTCACTCAGAAATGCTGATTATACCTCTGTTCACCTTTCATGGGCCGGAGCAACTCACATGTTTATGCCTAACAACAGAAAGGGCACTGTAATCCAAAGGAGAAAACAATGAGAATATTGCTGAACACTTATATTTATACCATAATACCCTTTGTTCAAATGAAATCTTACTCAGAATTTCATTATATAGAATATATACAAAGTGATAGGGAGATCCAAACCCACTTATATTGCCACTTGCTTCTTTGGAAGTTTCTAAGGCACTTTCAAGGAACCTCATGATTTAATGAATATAATTCAATACCAACTATCTCTGATATACAGAGGAAGAGGCATATGGAATAAGTATCTTTATACCAAAGATAAGAAGATCAATAATCTCTTTCAGGGTCATGAGGTGAAATAGAAGTTAAATTTGGAATATCACATAGAATGATCCACTATCTCTTGTTCTACTCACTAGACTTTGGTTCTCCCACTGTGATATAGAAAATCCTCAAGAATATTGTGACTTTTCATGTCACAATGTATTAGGTGCACATAATATTACCTGTAATGAATGCTAAGTCTCAAGTGCACAGCATGCTTTAGAAACTAATTTCTAAAGGAGGTACACATTTTTAGATTCATTTTGAACTCTGCAGCTGCTTCTTAGCACTAAGCAACTTGACTTGCATTGCAAGAGTAAATGTTTTAATATAATATGCCTGTAAGTTTTCAGCTTTGCTGAATTTTAAAATATGATTTGTTCAGAAAACAAAAATTCTTTTATTGGATTATGGTTGTAAGGAAAATGATCCCTTTGAATGTGACAAAGGTCATTCAGTGTCACTGGCTTTTACAAAGAACGTTTTCAATCAAGACAGGAAAATCAAATTGCATGTATTTTTCAGGGATGCTAGTTTAGGCATGGAATAAAAATGGTTAGAACACTGAACTCAAGGTAGGGGTATGTATGTATATGTACGTGTGTGTGTGTGTGTGTGTGTGTGTGTGTGTGTGTATGTTGGGGGCATATCAAAATAATCTGGAGGAGGCTATTCAAATTATATACACTTCATCTCCCATTCTGATAATTTTCCCAAATTGATAATCAATATGGTACTGCCAGAAGTCACCCTTACTGATAGGAGGAGCTGGTCACAATCCTTACTAGGTTGGATAACATAAAAAGATTGAAATCTACTAGGTTAGACAACATTTTGCACTGCAAACATCTGTGGCAACATTTTTTCCTAGGAATTAAACACAGAATTTTTCTCCTTCCAGCAGTGCCATCCATCCCTGTGGTGATAAAAAGTATGCTAATATTTTTACCCCACAGTAAGTTCTTGAGAAGAGATTTATTGTTCTATGTGTTTGAAAGGACAACTGATCACATAATTATTCACAGAATATGAATACTTTTGTTTAAGACCTCCAGATTGCGAGGTTGAAGGAAGTGGAAGACCTATTAACCTCCGCTTTTATATTCCCTCCTATGTATCTGACTACCCACTCATATGTCTACCTACCTACCTACCTACCTACCTGCCTGCCTACCTATTACTATCTATCAAAGTACATTCCCACATCAATTTCATGTTTACATATGAATCCAAATACTTTTGAAGTATAACATACTTGCAGTTAATCATCCTGGTGCTTACTAAAACAATTTACCAGGCCTGCAATCTATTTTAATCTCGAAGCCCGAAAGAAAATTAAATCCATATTCCATCCTACTGACTGAATATTATCTGTCTTTGCCTTCTATGATCTGTATGGAATAAAGGCCCTAGCTCAAAGTTCCCTTTTGGTATTGAGTGAGAGGTACTATTTGAAATAAGGTTGCCATAGAAAGGTGCTACCTGCTGAGACGATCAACAACTGAGATTTGTATAGAACCTTACCCTTTGTGAAGCACTTTCAGATCCATTATTATAATGACTCAAGTTTGTGTATCACCTTAAACGTTCGCTGCTTCCCAGGACTGAGTCATTATAAGGAAAAAAAATAGAAGTGACCAGGATAAGAAATTAAGTTGAGAAAATCTGGGAAATGGACACCTGCTGATTCCAATGTGCTTGGTTTTAATGTATATGTAAGCTGAACTTTTTCTGAAAGTAATGCAAAGGAAGAATGGAGTTTCCCAGGTTCTCTTACATCAACAAACCATTAAATTAATTAAACACAGAATTATTCTCCTTCCAGCAGTGTCATCCATCCCCATGGTGATAAAAAGTATGCTAACATTTTTTTACCCCACAATAAGTTCTGGAGAGAGAAGAGATTTATGATTGTGCTATGTGTTTGAAATGACAACTGGTCACAGAATTATACACAGAATAAGAATATTTTTGTTTAGGACCTCCAGATTGGGAGGTTGAAGGAAGTGGAAGACCTATTTCAAGCACATTTCACATGTGCTTGAAAATTCAGATAGATCTTGGGCATGGAATAAAGAGACACTGGGAAACAGGAGATGTAACTGTAACATGGGTCAGGTGGTGATAAAGTTTTTACTTCTTTAAATTGTTCTTGTAACTTTTAAATCTGCTCATCTCATCCTCTTTGTCTGATACTATTTCACCAGATAATATTATGAGAATCTTTTCCCCAATGTTTTTCTATGGTGCTAGGTGGCTGGGATTGAATCAATAATACTAAAAACTTCAGGAATAAATATATTATTTCTGACCCTTGTGTTACTCCTAGATCTGGGCCACTAGAGTCTCCTTTTTGAGTCCATTTAAAATGGCTCTATCTTACCTCCCTTGGAGTAAGAAGTTCACTGGGCCAGTGGTGTATGCATACCTGGAATTAGTATACTGGCCCCCAATTAGATGTCTCCCTGGGCAGCTGGGTACACAAAATTTCTCATCTATTTAATCTGGAGACTATTTCCAGGGCCTATGAAGAACTCCACCTGGTCTGATGTATGTGTTGCTAATGTATGTATCCATAGGTTTGAGGGATGTCAAAGGACAGCAGTTTCTGGAGATGGAACATGGCATGTGTTGAGAGTTTGCCTGGTGTGGCCAAGTTGATGTGTATGAAGCCACTCATAATGTAGAACAAAGTCAGAATTAGGAGGAGAAAGGGGTCAGGACACAGGTAGAAGGTATCCATTTGTATTCTTGCCCCAGCTTCACAAATGTTAGGGATAGGCCTAGATAAGTTCAGCCCCACACAAAATTCTCTCTTGATTACCCAGTATGTGGAATATCAACATAAGCTAGTAAAATTATCCATAACATCCATCATTGCACCTAAGAAGTTAATATATCTACCTCCCAAGAAGTTCCATGCTATGCTTGCTGGTCCATGAAAGCAACATCCCATTCTTTCCACTTATAGGTCATGCATATAAAACAAAACTAAACAGAAATGGGGTGGCTGCCCATGGGATGGCATATAGGAGGAGAGGATGTAGAGTTTATGCAAGCTAGAAGGGATGTTAAACAGGTAGCACTTTAGAAGTACTAAACAGTAATTTGAAGGCAGAACAAAGGATAGAGACTAAGAGAAATTGACCTTGCTTCAAACTGGAGGGGATTTGGTCAAAAATATAAATATAGAAGGGTTATAAATGTCATAATTAAAGAAGCTAAGAAGAAAGAAGCAAGAACAGAGGCATGAGATGGACAAAAATATGTGTTTCAGGGTCTAAATCTATAAAATTTTAGCACAAGGTGGGTAATTTGTGTGTCTTGGCTTGTGTAACACATTAGGCCAAATGCCCCAATCTGGTAAGTTATAATAAAGTTATTTTCAAGAGAAAACATGGTACCTTTGCTAGGAAGAGGCCCAAGATTTAATATCAGGCCAATAACTATTAAGTATCAAATATTGTGTCTAGAAGCCATCTTCCTAACAGCATTCTTAATTTTTGTTCCTTCATTTAAAAGAAGAGGGGCTTGGGCTGGGGTCGTGGCTCAGTGGTAGAGCGCTCGCCTAGCATGTGTGAGGCACTGAGTTTGATCCCCAGCACCACATAAATATAAAATAAAGATATTGTGTCCACCTATAACTAAAAAATAAACAACAAAAAAAGAGGGGCTGGGGTTGTGGCTCAGTGGTAGAGTGCTTGCCTAGCATGTTTGAGGCCTGAGTTCAATTCTCAGCACCACATAGAAATAAATAAAATAAAGTTCCATCGACAACTAAAAAAATATTAAGAACAAAAGAAGAAAGAGCTCATGCCTGTAATCCCAAGGACTCAGGAGGCTAAGGCGGGAGGTTTGTAAGTTCAAGACCAGTCTCAGCAAATTATCAAGGCCCTAAGGACTTGGTAAGACCCTATCTCAAAATAAAAATACAAAAGAAAAAAGAGCTGTGGATGTGGCTCAGTGGTTTATTGACCCTGGGTTTAATCCCCAGTACCCTCCCCCCCCCCCAAAAAAAAAAAACAAAAAGGAAAAAGAAAAAAATATGTCATGATGATAATACAAAGACTAATACTTACTCTTTTTTTTTTTTTTTAATGTAGCTTTAGGTATAGAAGGACAAGCAAAGCAGTCAAGTTTTAACCAAAAGCTAGGTCCCTGTCCCTAATGCCAATCAATGCTAATTTAATAATGAGGACATGGTTTTGAGAAAAAGGAAAAAGAAGGTTTATTTCTTTGCTAGCAAAGGAGAAACACGGGGGACTCCTGTCCCAAAGACTGGGGCTCTCCTGATCAGGAGGGACAAGGGTGTGTTTTTTTTTTAAAGAGAGAGAGAGAGAGAGAGAGAGAGAGAGAGAGATCTTAATATTTATTTTTTAGTTTTCGGCGGACACAACATCTTTGTTTGTATGTGATGCTGAGGATCGAACCTGGGCCGTACGCACGCCAGGCGAGTGCACTACCCCTTGAGCCACATCCCCAGCCCCACAAGGGTGTTTTTAAAGGAACTCTTCAAGGGTTACAGTCCAGGTATGCTCTGGTAGGGGATCTCAGGGTGCCCTGGTGACAAGTTAGGATTCTCTTGTTAATTTTGGAGATATTCACTTCCCAGATCCTCAGCAGGCATCTCCTTCCTGTAGTGGGTATATTTGTGGTCAGTTAACTAGGGGAAGAAAAGATAACACAGACTCCCTAATCTTGTTGGGGAGGGGGACAGGAAGGAGAGAGTAAAAATTTTTCTAAAAAAATATAAGCCTTAGAGCAACGTGAGCTATATTCCAAAGGTGAAGGGACCACTGTTAGAAGGTGAAGGGACCACTGTTAACAGAGTCAATGTTGGTTGAGATATCATTTCATGCATATAGATCAGATATTCTGGGCACTTTATGATTGGGTGAGTTGGAACAAACGACTTATCCTCTCTGTGCCTTCGTTTGCTAATTTGTCTAATAATAATATTTTTTCCACAGGGTTTTGTCATATGGAATAATGGTTGGGAAAGAGCTTTGAAAGTGTAATGCCATGCAAGGTAAAGTATTACCGTATCTGGCCAAAACCTTTTTTCAAAAATCAACAGTTTCTAGGAAGAAGTGACAAAATAATAATGCCATATCATAATATATCCTACTATTGTGATAATTATAATGCACCAATTAAAAATGGCAACCCACGGGCTGGCGGGTCAGGCCCAGCAACCAGCCAAGTGACAGAGCAGCTACACGCGCCTGCGGGGAACGCGGACCGGACCCACTAGGACAGGTCCGGTGGACGGCTGAGGGCCAGGCCCGTCTCCTCCCCCAGTGTCTGCAAGGTAGGCGGGACTGTGAACACCAGCAGAGCGGGCCCAAAGCCTGCTGAGGGGCGGAACCGGCCCCTCCCCCAGTGCCTGCAAGCTAGGCGAACCTGCAACCCATCGGGAGGTTAGGCCCAGCAACCTACGGAGTGACACAGGTGCCCCTGGCGCCTGCTGGGTAGGCGGACCTTTGACCGACCAGCAGAGCAGACCTAGGGCCTGCCAGCATGGTAGACGGATCACACTAATTGGAGGAGGATCACAGCCACTACCTGCCCTGCAAGGGTGATTTTTCAACTATACAAGAGCAATATAAATAAATAGAGGGAAAATATCAAAGACACAACAATTTCACCAAGCAGAAAGAAACGCCAGCAGTATGAAACGACAAGGAAAGAAAGGACCACAGGCAATGCAGGTCAACTCAACTTTAGAAGAGGTAATAGCTGCAACAGATGGAATGTCAGAGAGCTCAGGACATACATGCTTCAGATGATCTGGAGTCTCAAGGAAGACATGTGACAGCAAAATCAGACAATGAAAGATCACATTGACAAGGAACTACATAAACAAATCCAGGAAGTAAAAGATCAATTTCACAGGGAGATAGAGGTAATAAAAAACAAACAAATAGAAATCCTAGAAATGCAGGAAACAATAAACCAACTTAAAAAGTCAATTGAGAATACTACCAGCAGAGTGGATCACTTAGAAGAGAGAACATCAGACAATGAAGACAGAGTATTTCAACTTGAAAAGAACATAGATAGCTCAGCAAGTCTACTAAGAAACCATGAGCAGAACATTCAAGAACTATGGGATAATATCAAAAGACCAAACTTAAGAGTCATTGGGATACAGGAAGGCACAGAGCTCCAAACCAAAGGATTAAGCAATCTATTCAGTGAAATAAAACAAGAAAACTTCCCAGACTTGAAGAATGAGACAGAATCCCAAATCGTAGAAGCCTACAGGACGCCGAATGTGGAAAATCATAAGAGATCCACACCTAGACACATTATAATGAAGATGTCCAACATACAGAATAAGGAGAGAATTTTAAAAGCTGCAAGAGAAAGAAAGCAGATTACATTCAGGGGTAAACCAATCAGGATAACAGCTGATCTCTCAACACAGACTCTGAAAGCTAGAAGATCCTGGAATAACATATTTCAAACACTGAAAGAAAATGGGTTCCAACCAAGAATCGGGTATCCCGCGAAATTAAGCTTCAGGTTAGAAGATGAAATTAAAACCTTCCACAATAAACAAAAGTTAAAAGAATTCGCAGCTAGAAAACCATCTCTTCAAAAAATCCTTGGCAAAACATTACAGGAAGAGGAAATGGAAAATAACATTGAAAACCAACAATGGGAGGTAGGACAGTAAAGGGGGGAAAGTAGTCAAAGAGGATAACAAATCAGGTTTAGTAACATCAATAAACAAATATGGATAGAAGAACAAACCATATCTCAATAATAACCCTAAATGTTAATGGCTTAAACTCACCAATTAAGAGACACAGGCTAGTAGAATGGATCAAAAAACAAGACCCAACAATATGCTGTCTACAGGAGACGCATTTGATAGGAAAAGATATACATAGACTGAAGGTGAAAGGTTGGGAAAAATCATATCACTCATATGGACCGCGGAAACAAGCAGGAGTGTCCATACTCATATCTAATAAAATAGATTTCAAGCCAAAGCTAATCAAAAGGGATATAGAAGGACACTTCATACTGCTCAAGGGAACCATACACCAACAAGACATAACAATCATAAATATATATGCCCCAAATAATGGTGCAGCTGTGTTCATCAAGCAAACTCTTCTCAAGTTCAAGAGTCTAATAGACCACCATACAATAATCATGGGAGACTTCAACACACCTCTCTCACCACTGGACAGATCTTCCAAACAAAAGTTGAATAAGGAAACTATAGAACTCAATAATACAATTAACAACCTAGACTTAATTGACATATATAGACTATACCACCCAACATCAAGTAGTTACACTTTTTTCTCAGGAGCACATGGAACCTTATCAAAAATAGACCATATATTATGTCACAGGGCAACTCTTAGACAATATAAAGGGGTAGAGATAATACCATGCATCTTATCTGATCATAATGGAATGAAACTGAAAATCAACCATAAAAGAAGGAAGGAAAAATCATGCATCACTTGGAGAATGAACAATAGGTTACTGAATGATCAATGGGTTTTAGAAGACATCAAGGAGGAAATTAAAAAATTCTTAGAGTTAAATGAAAACACAGACACAACATATCGGAACCTATGGGACACATTGAAAGCAGTTCTAAGAGGAAAATTCATTGCTTGGAGTGCATTCCTTAAAAAAAAGAAAAAAACCAACAAATAAATGATCTCATACTTCATCTCAAAATCCTAGAAAAAGAAGAGCAAAACAACAGCAAAAGAAGTAGAAGGCAAGAAATAATTAAAATCAGAGCTGAAATTAATGAAATCGAAACAAAAGAAACAATTGAAAAAATTGACAAAACTAAAAGTTGGTTTTTTGAAAAAATAAATAAAATTGACAGACCCTTAGCCATGCTAACGAAGAGAAGAAGAGAGAGAACTCAAATTACCAGCATACGGGATGAAAGAGGCAATATCACAACAGACACTTCAGAAATACAGAAGATAATCAGAAATTATTTTGAATCCTTATACTCCAATAAAATAGAAGATAGTGAAGGCATCGATAAATTTCTTAAGTCATATAATCTGCCCAGATTGAGTCAGGAGGATATAGACAACCTAAACAGACCAATATCAATTGAGGAAATACAAGAAACCATCAAAAGATTACCATCTAAGAAAAGCCCAGGACCAGACGGGTATACAGCAGAGTTTTACAAAACCTTTAAAGAGGAACTAATACCAATACTTTTCAAGCTATTTCAGGAAATAGAAAAAGAGGGAGAACTACCAAATTCATTCTACGAGGCTAACATCACCCTGATTCCGAAACCAGACAAAGACACTTCAAAGAAAGAAAACTACAGACCAATATCTCTAATGAACCTAGATGCAAAAATCCTCAATAAAATTCTGGCGAATCAGATACAAAAACATATCAAAAAAATTGTGCACCATGATCAAGTAGGATTCATCCCTGGTATGCAAGGCTGGTTCAATATACGGAAATCAATAAATGTTATTCACCACATCAATAGACTTAAAAATAAGAACCATATGATCATCTTGATAGATGCGGAAAAAGCATTCGACAAAGTACAGCATCCCTTTATGTTCAAAACTCTTGAAAAACTAGGGATAACAGGAACATACCTCAACATTGTAAAAGCAATTTATGCTAAGCCTCAGGCTAGCATCATTCTGAATGGAGAAAAATTGAAGGCATTCCCTCTAAGATCTGGAACAAGACAGGGATGCCCTCTTTCACCACTTCTGTTCAACATAGTTCTCGAAACACTGGCCAGAGCAATTAGACAGACAAAAGAAATTAAAGGCATAAAAATAGGAAAAGAAGAACTTAAATTATCACTATTTGCAGATGACATGATTCTATACCTAGCAGACCCAAAAGGGTCTACAAAGAAACTATTAGAGATAATAAATGAATTCAGTAAAGTGGCAGGTTATAAAATCAACACGCATAAATCAAAGGCATTCCTGTATATCAGCGACAAATCCTCTGAAATGGAAACGAGGACAACCACGCCGTTCACAATATCCTCAAAAAGAATAAAATACTTGGGAATCAACCTAACAAAAGAGGTGAAAGACTTATACAATGAAAACTACAGAACCCTAAAAAGAGAAATTGAAGAAGACCTTAGAAGATGGAAAAACATACCCTGTTCATGGATAGGCAGAACTAACATCATCAAAATGGCGATATTACCAAAAGTTCTCTATAGGTTTAATGCAATGCCAATGAAAATCCCAACGGCATTTCTTGTAGAAATGGAGAAAGCAATCATGAAATTCATATGGAAAAATAAAAGACCCAGAATAGCAAAAACAATACTAAGCAGGAAGTGTGAATTAGGTGGTATAGCGATTTCAGATCTCAAACTATACTACAGAGCAATAGTAACAAAAACAGCATGGTACTGGTACCAAAACAGGCGGGTGGACCAATGGTACAGAATAGAGGACACAGTAACCAACCCACAAAACTACAACTTTCTTATATTCGATAAAGGGGCTAAAAGCATGCAATGGAGGAAGGATAGCATCTTCAACAAATGGTGTTGGGAAAACTGGAAATCCATATGCAACAAAATGAATCTGAATCCCTTTCTCTCGCCAAGCACAAAAGTTAACTCAAAATGGATCAAGGAGCTTGATATCAAATCAGAGACACGGCATCTGATAGAAGAAAAAGTTGGCTACGACCTACATGCTGTGGGGTCGGGCTCCAAATTCCTCAATAGGACACCCATAGCACAAGAGTTAACATCTAGAATCAACAAATGGGACTTACTTAAACTGAAAAGTTTTTTCTCAGCAAAAGAAACAATAAGAGAGGTAAATAGGGAGCCTACATCATGGGAACAAATCTTTACTCCTCACACTTCAGATAGAGCCCTAATATCCAGAATATATAAAGAACTCAGAAAATTAGACAATAAGATAACAAATAACCCAATCAACAAATGGGCCAAGGACTTGAATAGACACTTCTCAGAGGAGGACATACAATCAATCAATAAGTACATGAAAAAATGCTCACCATCTCTAGCAGTCAGAGAAATGCAAATCAAAACCACCCTAAGATACCATCTCACTCCAGTAAGACTGGCAGCCATTAGGAAGTCAAACAACAATAAGTGCTGGAGAGGTTGTGGGGAAAAGGGTACACTTGTACATTGTTGGTGGGACTGCAAATTGGTGCAGCCAATTTGGAAAGCGGTATGGAGATTTCTTGGAAAGCTGGGAATGGAACCACCATTTGACCCAGCCATTCCCCTTCTCGGTCTATTCCCTAAAGACCTAAAAAGAGCATGCTACAGGGACACTGCTACATCGATGTTTATAGCAGCACAATTCACAATTGCAAGACTGTGGAATCAACCTAGATGCCCTTCAATAGACGAATGGATAAAAAAAATGTGGCATTTATACACAATGGAGTATTACTCTGCAGTAAAAAATGACAAAATCATAGAATTTGGTGGGAAATGGATGTTATTAGAGCAGATTATGCTAAGTGAAGCTAGCCAAGCCCTAAAAAACAAATGCCAAATGTCTCCTTTGATATAAGGAGAGTAACTAAGAACAGACTAGGGAAGAAGAGCACGAGAAGAAGACCAACATTAAACAAGGATGAAAGGTGGGAGGGAAAGGGAGAGAGAAGGGAAATTGCATGGAAATGGAAGAAGACCCTCAGGGTTATACAAAATTACATACAAGAGGAAGTGAGGGGAAAGGGAAAAACAGTACAAGGGGGAGGAATGAATTACAGTAGTGGGGGTAGAGAGAGAAGAGGGGAGGGGAGGGGAGGGGAGGGGGGATAGTAGAGGATAGGAAAGGCAGCAGAATACAACAGACATGAGTTTATCAATATGTAAAGCAATGAAGTGTAACTGATGTGATTCTGCAAGCTGTATACGGGGTAAAATGGGAGCTCATAACCCGCTTGAATCAAAATGTGAAATATGATATATCAAGAACTATGTAATGTTTTGAACAACCAACATTAAAAAAATAAATTAAAAAAAATAAAAAAAAAATAAAAATGGCAATGCAGGAATTACCTGAGTGTGATTTTTTGTTGTTGTTGTTGTTATTCCTATTCCTCCATTTTTATTTTAGTTTTAGTAGTGGCATGCATAGTTCTATCAGTTACTTGATATCTTTTGGATATTAATTAATTTCTATGAAATGTGGGTAAATCCTATAGGGAAAAGATACATATGGAGCCCTATAACAAGTATTTTAAATTTTGGAGGGGGGGTACTAGGGCTTTAACCTAGGAGTGCTTTACTACTGAACCATATCCTCAGTGCTTTTTAATTTTATTTTTTTGAGAAAGGATTTCACTAAGTTGCTTAGGGTCTTGCTACATTGCTGAGGCTGGCCTTAAACTTGCAATCCTCTTCAGGCTTCCAAGTCACTGGGATCACAGGTGTGTGCTACTATGCCCAGCTTATGCATATAAAATAAAAACTAAACTGAAATAGGGTGGCTGCCCATGTATCTTTACATATTATGTCATTTCATCCTCAAACAAGTTAATATTAGTATATTCCTTTAGAAATGAGGACATAAACATTCCTTTCAGTGACTAGCTGAAAGAACTCAGATCTGAACCAGCCTTTGTTAGGTCATAAAAATGAACTATTTTAATGGAAATTACTTAAAATATTCTTTAATCCTTGTCACTATGATAAGGAAATAATTAAACAAAATTGCCTTTGGTTATGTCTAAATGTTGTTAGCATGGCACAGCCATCTCATTTTACTGACCATCTTAATGGTTGAATTGACCACATATCCATTCTGAGTGATGGCACAACAATTGGCTATTAATATGGCAAAAGCCCCAAATTAACCACAATATGGTCAATTTCAGGCTATGTCTAGCCTTCTTATACAAAGAAGATGCTGAGCATCTGTTTTCTGTGTCAGAGACAAAAGTCAATAGCCTTAAATTAAAATATGTGAAATACTAATTAGCTATAAAATGAAGAGTAGAAGCAACGTTTTCAACACATGTCTCCTTGTATTGCCTGTATTACAACAATCTGGGTAGTTTGGTAAGCTTGCTGATATCTGATCCTCATTCTAGACCCCGTATGTTAGAATCTTGGGGTGGGGAGGGAAGTAGAAATCTGCATGTGCCATAAGCACTCCAGTTATTTGTGATACTTAAGAAACACTGCTGCAGCCAGGCATGGTCGCATGTACCTGTAATCCCAGTAGCTCAGGAGGCTGAGGCAGGAGGCTCACAAATTAGAACCAGCCTCAGCAAAAATCAGGTGCTAAGCAACTCAGTGAGACCCTGTCTCTAAATAAAATACAAAATTGGGCTGGGGATGTGGCTTAGTGGTTGAGTGCCCCGAGTTCAATCCCCAGCACTTAAAAAAGAATGAATGAATGAATGAATGAAAGAAAGAAAGAAAGAAAGAAAGAAAGAAGAAAGAAAGAGAAACACTGCCGCAGAATCTGTCCCCTTGTAGAGCTTTAAGAAACACATTTAACAACTATATGAGTGTTTATTCTTTGTGAGAATATTATAATGAAAATAGAACACATGGTCTCTACATACTGCATCACCCAGGGTATCAGTTTTATAAAGGAAATTGGTTTAGAGTTTTCCTTTCCCACTATTATAAATGTGGTCTAGGCACAGTGCTAGGCACATAGTGAGCACTTGGTAAGTATCTAAAGGATGGATAAGTGGAAGACCTTAAATAGGCAAGTGACTTCACATGTATGCATAGGAACCCAGGGGGGAAAAAGAAAACTACCTAAAATATTCCTATCTAAATGGGACAGGCTATAAAGTGATATGTTGAGGGTCCTCACCTATTTTGTCTCTTTGTGTTAAGGAAAGAAAAGCCTCTAATGAGGGTAAGTGTTCTTTAGAAAGACAAGAACCCTAAGACATGAAATATCACCGTTAATAAAATCCGTAGTCTTAGGCTATTCTTACATTTTTAGGTTTATTGTTGGAAGTACCAGTTTGCAGTGTTATTACTACTGATGTTGTTAAATAGGTTTCTTCTTTTAAGTAAAAATTAAGATGCTTGCTATCTTGCCATATACCTTAATAAGTGTCCCTGAATAGGTATCACTAAATCGGAATGACAAAGTGGCTGGAGACTTCAGAATACTAATGGATTTCTAATTGCTCCCAAATTTTCATAGCTGACTAAATTGAAAAGTAGCAAGTATGAGAAAAATGATATATGTGTAATAAAGGCAGACTTTCCAGAGAAGGTTTATTTTTGAGGTAACTGGAGCTGAAGCAGAGGGGAATTGAGAATTGACTAGCTACAACACAGAGAGGAAAGGGGGCAGGGAAGAGGTAATATTTCTGACCCTCCTGCCAGTAATATCAAGCAGCAAATGATCAAGTAAAGGTTGGCAGGCTAGCCTCTGCCTTGTAGGTTGCCTCGTTGTAACTCTAATACCTTTGACATATCCTATCTCTCAAATCAATGAATGACTGCATTAGGCCCTTCTGGTACAGCTTGGCTTAGTTCCAAAAACCTAGGGGTTTCCATCCTGCTGCTCTATGATTTTTACTTTAAATTCCTCTGGGACTTGAATTAAGCTTTTCTTCCTGTTATGATGATGATGTTTTCTATTTTTTTCCCAGAAAGGAAACTAGTTCACCAGTTAGTTTTTCCCTTGAGTTCTTTTAGAATATATAAGAAATACTAGGTTCCTGGAAAGAAAGAGTCTCTGGAAGAGACAAGAGGCTGTTAATGGGACTGAAGAGAGGATTCAAAAATTAAGGGAAAGGAAAACCTTGACTCCATTCATAACCACAATGGTCCTTAAAAACCTCCCCTTCCCTTTTTGTGTCATCACAAAAAAGTAAGGTCTTTAAGTAAAAACAGACCCACACTTTTTATCCTGTGGAACTACTCCTATTCTGGGGAATTCTGTGATTTACCTATTCCATCCATCATTTTCCTACTTAGAGAGGTATTGTCAGGCTTTCATGCTTTTTGAGCTAGGATGAAGCTTTCTGGATTGTATTGGTTTATCTATCCTATCTTTACTGATTTATCATGCCTGAAATTCTTATCTCCACTCAGTTGCTTTCCACACTTTTTTTATCCTGTTCCATGGTCTGTCTTTTCAGTAACAACTTGTATTATTCACTTAAGCTTGATAACATGTTTTTGACACCTAGTAGTGCAAGTCCTCATTCATTACTCATTAGAGTTTTATATTTTTCTTCAGAGTTCTGCACATTTTGTACTATTTAATCCTAAGATTATTTTTGCTTTTGTGTGTGTGTTTTTTTCCATTATATTTTCTGCCTCCCTCTGCAACCCTGTTGCCACCACACTTTCTAAAAGCTTTGGCCTAATCCTTTTTCCTTGTCAAATGCCACAAACATCTATTTTAATCACTTGTTTTCATTTGCATATTATGTATCTGCTTCTTCATTTTTCTTATGTTTGTCTTTAATTACATGCTATTATAAGTAATTAGAAATAACATTCATATTGTAAAACTTTCCTCTATGGATGAAGCAATAATCCACTTTGAGCTGCCAATTATAGTTCCTTCTCAAGAGGGTAACCACTAAATCTGTTTGTTAGATATTCTTTGTAGATGCCTTTCCCAACATTTACATGAATACATGTACATAGAGATATATAACTAGGTTGTGGGTATATTTTGGTCTAAATAATATGATTCATATATATTTTCTTAGAACTGGGAAATATATCCAAGACATATTAAGTCTAGATGGCATTAACCCATTCCTTTAAACTCATACATGTCATTATAGTCTAGATATATTCTATAATTTAACCCTTTTCAAACAGACATTAAATTATTTTTAAACCTTTCCTATTATATACAATGCCACTTTGTGCACTTATGCCAATATTTCTCTGGGCTATTTCTTAGAAATGAAATTAACGGGAGGCTAAAGGTTGTATGCATTTTAAATTTTGGTAGATACTGACTGATAAAAGGCTATATCTATTTAAATACCCAGAGTCAGAGTAAGAGAATACTACTTTCTCCATATCCTTGACCTATATGTCAATATGAGGAGTTAAAAAAGTCTCTTTTCCATTTGTATGTCCTTGATAACTAATGAATTGAGTATTTTTTCCTGTTGCATTCCTAAAGATCATCAAAATAAGTTTGAACATATTTCAGAATGTCTTGTAGGAAAAGGTACAATGTTTAAAGGCCAGAGATGTATCATGTACTCTGTAGGTACAGAACAAATGACGCAATCAAAAGACTTTAAGTGACTTCAAGAGTACATTCAGCTAACATTTCTGCATTAAAATACTGCCTGGATTGTTCCTGAATCTTTAAGTAAATGAAAAGTTGCTGATCATAACTTCCAAAAAGGAAATGCCATATTTACCATCATAAACTATCGTATTTAAAGTATTGTCTTCCCCAGTGAAATGCTTCTACCTAGCCAAATTTATTTCTCTGTATTTTGCTTACTTCCTCTTATTCTAATTTTTAAGGAAGTGGAGAAGACCTGGTTACCATACACTACCCAAAACTTTTCAAATACTTGAATTCTATTGTTAAGTCTCTTCTGAATCCTCTATTCTCTGAATGAACAAGGGCTAATCTACCCTCAGGGATCTTTTAATTCAGGTTTTAAAATCCTGCTGTTTGTATATTCTAAATCCTCAGTCCCTTAATACAAAATCAAAGCAAAAAAATTTCCCAATTTAGCAGAGACTGCTGTATTTTTGTCATCTTTCTTTCAGTTCTGTACTTTATATACTTTGTTGTGACATCAGATACACATTTTAGCTTAGTTTTGGACTTCCTATATTGAGAACTTTCTATTATAAATTAAAAATCATTCACAAACATTTATAATGGTTACAGAGCATTCCAAAATGCACCCTAATTTACATACCCATTCTGATACTGTTATTATTTAAGTTGTGGCTGATTTTTTTCTCTTCTGAATAATTGCTGTGAATAGCCAAATTGCCAGATTGCTGCCTGGGAAGACTACATGGGTTACTATTATGTTTGTATATCTTGTTCCCAGAAGCCATGGGATTCAACACATAGTAGGTACTTAATATATGCTAGTTTTCTTATGCAGAGCCTAAGTCAAATTCTCTCCAAGGGATGAAATAATAATAATAATAATAATAATAATAATAATAATAATAACAACTATTATTATTACTGTTATTAATGATTAAGACCATAACCAAAGTAAGTATGAAATATCTTCATAATGTCACTGAAGAATAAATAACACAAGGAGTTAACTAGAGGGAGGGTAGAGTATATTCTGTCACTCCATTGACAAGGAGTTGCTAGAGACTCAAGTAGATAGGAGAAAAATAACAACAGAATTATAGACACCTATAGGTTCAGTACATATAACAGAGAAGTACAGATAATGTTGAAGATTTCATAAATCCCTCTCATGCAGGCAGGAGTAGCTGAAGAGGAATGTTTTTAACATGGAGATATCTCAATTTTTAAAGTATTTGGTCTTGATACTACAAATAGAGAAACCCTTTGCATAAGCTAGTTTGCACCTGAGAATAGTCTAAACAAATGAAAAAATCAAGGCAGATCACTTAAGTTTATTTGTGCTGGAATGTGGACTATTTAAAAACATACCTGTGGAAAAGTACTGGGGAATTAAATCTACCAATTTATGCTATATCCATGTATACCACAATTAATCTTTACTGTATATGTAATTAAAATCTAATAATAATAATAATAATAATAGAAGGGAGGTCAGTAAAGTAGAACAAGCAGGTTGGGGGAAGAAAGAGGAGAGGGAGAAGGAAGGTATTGGGGAATGAGATTGATCAGATTATGTTATGTGCATGTACAAATATGTCGTAATGAATCCCACTATTATGTGTAATTATTATGCACCAATTAAAAACACACCTGTTGTTTCATTTTATCCTACTAACTTTTGAGTTATACATGCTAGGCTGAGATTATTCCCGTTTTTTAAATGAATGAGCTAATATCTTGTAGCTAGTCAAGCAACTAGCTACATGTTTCTGAAATGATTTTTAGATCACTTTTCTCTCTGCTGCTGGGATCAGAACTGGAAGGCCACTTCCTAGATAATTACAACTACTTTCCCTCCTAAATCTAGTTAAACTGAAAATATTAGATTGAGTTATATGAAGATATTAATAGGGTGAACATCAGCAATTTAATACAGTTCAGTCTAATATTAGGAGTGGAAAAAGAGGAGGAGATACATAGCCTGACCATTTCTTCCAGTCTAGGGTCATGAGCTTCCTTTGCACAAGGCTCCCAGGGTCAAGTTTTCCAATGATAAGAGGTTTGCAAGTCCTTTGCTGAATAAAGCTCTCATACTGATATAAGTGAAACAAACACAAGTGAAACAAAGACCCAAACTAGAAACCAAAACAGAGTAGCAAACCTTAGGCACAATTCAGTTTTCAAGAATATTTTAAGTAGCGTATGTTTTCTTTTCATTGACAATCCTTGCCCTTGCCAAATCAGGATGACTGACACTGTTAATTTGCAATTTCCTAAATTTCAAGAGGTTTTTTCTTTTTGATTGCTACATAATGGTTTACCTAATTATTTTTTTCAAGTTGCAATTTTTGATGTTTAATTTCAAAATCAATTTAAGATGTCTCAAGCTCCATTAATACACTGTGATATTGCTTCACTCATTTTCTAACGAAGCACTTACTTTAAAAAATGCATCATTCTAATGATTTAAAATTACTCTACAGTGCACATACCAATTTACAACTATTACAAAATTTTACATTTTTTTTTTCTCACAGCACTTCAGTTTTAAAGATGTTCTGTATTTCAAGACAGAATGAGAGTCAACTTTTAAAAGGGCATGAATACAATTTAGAACCTTTAAAATTGTCTTCCCTCTTTGATGGATAATATATATAACTTAAGTAAATAAAAACTTAAGTGTTCAATGGGCATATAAAATCAGCTGAGAATGAGGAAATTATTATAAAATAATTTCTTCTACACAAACTAATAATAATATTCTTTATAGACAAAAATTCATTGTGTATATGTGTAAGTACAGCAATGTGTATGTGAATTCATGGCAAATGTGTTTGAGTATATAGGAGTGGGCAAGCACGTGTTTGAATCATGAATAAGTGTGCAAACCTGTTTAAGTATATGAGTAATTGTGTGAAAGTGTGTACCTGTGTGCAAAAATGTGTGTGTGCACATGAGGGTGTGAGGGTTGATTGTATGCATGTACCTAAGTGTGCTTAAGAGTATTGTATGAGTATGTTTGTATGTATGTATGTTTGTGTATTCATATAATTGACAGTTTGAATATGCAAGAATGTGTCTTTCTGGATACATAGAGGCTTGGAGATTAAATATCACTTGCATTTTTATATAGGCAGTCACTATAGAAATAACTTCACTAAATTCAGTATAGAATGGGGGGAATACCTCCCTAACTGCCTATAGCATATTATAAGATATTTGCATTAGACATGCACACAATTTATACCTCATTTGAAATTTGGGGGGAAAAATAGCTATATTCAAATTTGTCCCCAGGATTTTGCACCTGGTCATATCAGTTTAATAGATGTAAATCAGCTGCCAAAGTAGGGAAACTTTCCTTCTTCATCGCTTTAAAATTTATTTTATTACCTTATTCTCTGAGGATTCTTCACTCACAGTGACACTTGCCATTCTTAAAGCAATTGAGGGTACTTTGGAATTAATACTTAGAAGACTGTAATTATCATCCATTTTTACCCCAGACCACCCTTGAAGTTGCAGAGGGCACCAGCCACATTTATGAGACCAAATTAATGCTCATTCATTGACATATTTCTCTTCTGTTGATTAAAGCATACTGCTCTAGAAAGTAGAAGGGAAAGCCCTAGGAGCTAACACAAACATGTAATGAGTCTCAGGTTCAGGGATAGAATCGCTACATACATTATCTCATTTAATCTTCTCTGCAACCATGCAAGGTTGTGTTAGTTCTGTTTTTCAGATGAGGTGTTGTGGCTCAGAGAGGTTAAGTAAGTTGTCTAGGGTCATGTGGCAAATTCAGATCTGTTTTTGCATTACACCAGATTTAATCTTTTTGAATGAATGTGAAGGGATGACCCTTCCAGAATTTATATCTTCTCTTACTGGGCATAGGGTTTATTGGATGCCTACTACTCTCTGACTCTCAATTGTCTTCTCTAATGATGCCTAAAAACTTGATTGACATCAACTTAATATCTACCTTCAAGGCAATAAATAAATTAATGAACCATACTTCCAATTTGAAGCCTCCCTTTGTACTCATTTTAAAATATACTGGCTGGATTGATTTCATTATTTTAAAGTATACTGGTTGGATTGATTTCATTGTTAAACTGCTATGTGCCAGAGGTTTTACACACATTATACCCATTTTATAGATATGGATATTGAAATTTCAAGATATTAAATAATTTGCTTAAGGATTTATAACCAGAACCAACCAACTCTACATCCCTGCTGACAGTCCTGGATAAGCTTATTTGCCAAGATCTGGGTAAGTCCGTGGATCTAACAAAGCTTGTTTTTCCATTTATAAAATGGGGACAATGGTATTCTTATTGCAAGAGTTCTAGGATGAGAGACAGTATACAAAAGCACCTTGAAGATAACAGATAGTTGATACATAACAGCTTTTATCTAAGCCATTAAAGTTAATGATAACTGTGGGCATTGTCATTAACCCATGAAGTTCTAATTTTTTCAATTCTGCCAATATTGCTATGAAATTGACAAAGATGATTAAATATGCTGGAAATCATAATTTAGAGCTTATATATTATATTAATAGTATATAATAATTATTATATTATAATTATATAATTAGTTATGTTGTATATTACATAATTACATTATATATTATACACTATTAGTTTTTATAGGTGTTCCACATCTGGGACAATGGGACAAACTAGGTTAAATAAACTTAACTTAAAAGGCCCTGTCTCCTACTGACTAGGTGTTTCAAGGCTGTTGAACATCTCTAGGAGTTAATTCCTTATTTAAAAAACAAAAATAGCATTTTATAACACCAATTGTGTTCCAAAGAGCACTACTAACTCTGTAAGATATAAAGAAATCTGAGGCAACATTGTGTTTCCTGATCAAAGATTTGTGGGAAACTTTGGTGAGCAGATTTCCTTATGAAGAGCATTTTTAGAATCTGTAATGTGCTTTGTGAATTTCCAAGTTGGGGGTAACACATGTAGTATTTTTCCTTCCCCTCCCCATTGCAGAATGTTTTATATTTTCCTATTCTATTTTATGGTAAAATGGTTATATAGAAAATACATTGGAAATATTGACATGTCATAAAGTTTACATACATACTAGTTTTAAAAGCATGAATATAGTAACATCTCAATAAATTCAACAACATTATTGTTATCCTTAGCATAATCATCGTTATAACCACAAAGAAAGAATAAGATAGGAGGAATAGATTCAAGAGATTTATTATATAGTATGCTGACTACTATTAATAACAATATGTCAGACAACTAAAAATTGCTTAGAGTGTAGATTTGAAGTATTCTCACAACAACAACAAAAACAATATGTGAGGTGATGCACAGTTCAAACAGTTTGATTTGGCCATTCCATGATGTATACATATGTCACAATATCATGTTGCATAACATAAATAGATTTCTACTTATCAGTTAAAAAACTAATTCAATTAAAAATAAAGTTCCACCATGGTGCAGATGATCTGGACCAGAAAATGTAAGTCTAATAGACTCCTACAAATAAAGATATACAGGCTCCACACCAGAGTATTCTGTTTGTTAGATTGGGGTGAGCTGGTACAATAGAGGCAGAAGCTTCTGTAGAAAATATACTATATAATAATTATATTTAAAGTATTTATTTAGATTACATAAGAGTCACCAAATGGTTCTATGATGACTAAGATTTTTTTTTGCAACATCCTAGGTTGGAATTCCAGGTAAGCACCCTGTTCTTACACTGCATTTTCTGATTGGTTTTATTGTACTCATGAGATTTTGTGTTTAGCACCACTATCATCGTATGTATCAGAGTTTTACCTCCTTTCCTCTCCACTTATCTAAGAAAGAGAAACAACTAAAAACATGGCAGGTATAAGGTGGACTTCTGTTGAATGTCTGATTTATACAACTGGACTTTCTTCCTTTTCATCCTGATTCAGTTCCCTGGCAATCTGGAAATAATTTGCTTTTGCCCTTGTATATCTCCTGTCAAGGGTACACACAGTTTGCTTAGATATATGGTCCTTTTAAAATCATCTTTAAACTTTTATCCATTCTCTGCTCCTTGTAGTAGAGTTAATCATATCTTAGGAGCTGAATTCTAGGATGGTGGTGGATCCTATTGCTTTTGGCAGAAGTCTTCAGGGACTGTGGGGGTTGTTTCCCCATGTATTTCCCCATAATATATCTTTTAGAAAAAGATATATTAACCCAAAAGGAAAATTCCTCACACAAATAAAAAATGTATTTCTGCATCGAACTTGCTGGTCCTGAAAAAGATAAGATGTGGGATGAATCTGCAAACAAATTTGTCTATATCCAGCCTAGGGGCAAACTATAGATTGTGTTTGCTGTATAAGATTATTGACTAGGGTTATAGTCTCCTTTCCAACTAACATCCTTAAGATGGATATCTGAGAAAAAGAAGAAAATAACAATTTCTTTACTATTTTAACCTCTGGTATAGTAGTTCCAGAGCTTGTCTGCATTTATGATTTGAGCAATGATGTAAGAGGTCTGAAAGGTTGAAATGGAGTGAGAGGTTTTCACACTCTATTGGGAATACATTGACTCTCAGAAACCATTTCAACCCTGCCTTCATATGTCTCACATTAGGGACATGGGTTCATTATGGATGGACTGATAATAATTTAAATGAATATGTTCACTCTCTGTCTTATTGTCTCAGTATCTGGCTTGATAGGAATGTAGCAAAAAAAAAAAAGAAAAAAATTCTGGTAAGGTTAATGTGCTGACCTGCAAAAATTAAAAAAAAAATAGAAAAAGATATGTGGCTTTTTCATAGTCAAGTCTATTGATGAAAAGCTTTTTTGCTAAGTGAAAACTCACCTTTAATATAACCTTGTGAGAAGATCTGAATTTGGTTGTTTTATTCCATAAATAGGCCAGGCACTATGGCAGTTACAAGATATGAATTTGGAGAATGAGGCCATGGCAGCTCAGATGTCAACTGACAACTTGGTGATCCCATGCTGCCTCTATTTTCTAGTAATTTCTTATAGAACACACTTGATTTTTGTAAAGTTCCAGCTAAATAAAACATTGGAGGAAGATTTCTTGGCCTGAGAATCATCCAAGGAAAACCCTGAATGATGAGGTCTAATTCTTGTCAGTTTGTTTACTGTTATTGTCTCTACGTGTCTTCAGTCTGGGTGAACCCAGGTTTTGTGTCTAACTCAGTTTATTCCATTCAAGTTATAGACCTATTACTAATATATGTTTAATATGTTACCTATTATTAATATATGTTTAATCTAAAGCATATGTTGATTTCCATCTTGAGAAGTTGAAAGACAAGGTTTTTTCTGGTCTGTTTTATATAAGAAGTAAACTAATGGTAAGGATTTAATTATGCTACTATTGTTACACATTTGTACTCTTTATCATCTTGTGCAAAACTCTCTCATTGAATTGATGCTTCTCCTGCCTTAAGAAATGTAAATATAAGAATTCTTATATACTTAACTGATACAATTTTATTGTCAAACTAGAAGTAGATTTAGTAATGGGGGCCCTTGATGTCTTATTATTGCCAAAGAAGATTGATGCATAATTATATTAAAAATCAGATCATCATTTTTGGTGGACAGTCTCCACATTTAACTGACTTTGTGTGGCATTTGAAAATAATTGGTTTAATTTGGTTGTATTTTTCAGGGTAAACTTAGTACTGGCACATGCTAAAGCAGTGCTGTCAAATGAAGTGCAACATAAACGTCAATATGAACCACATATATTTTATATTTAAAATTCTTTAGTATCCACATTAAAGAGTAAAAAACAAAACAAGTGAAATTAATTTTAATTACATATTTTGTTTAATCCAATGTATCTAAGATATCATTTAAGCCTGTGTTCAACATAAAATTAATTAAGAGATATGTTAATTAACTTTGAGTAAATATTGAAGAGGTTTGCAGGCAAGTGTCTTACTGATTTCATTGCAAATAAGTTTTATCCCCATTCATCTCTGTCTGGAGAGCAATGAGTCACATAACTGATCATGCCCTTTTGTGTTGTAGGGAGGGAGCTAGAAACCTATGTTGAAATTACATGTTAATTAACTGTGCACATGGCTTCCTTAAATATTACATTTTCCAGCTTTCTTTGGAATTAGGTGCATTGACATGACCAAGTTATTGGTCAATGAGCTTTATAAGTGCATGTTTTTAGCAGTAGCTTCAGTTAAGTCCTCTTTACAGAGGGTAGAAAAATACTCCCTTCCCTGTTGCTTCATTCTTAAAATGAGGATGTCATGATAGCTGGAGCACTGACTAACAATGTGAACTATTAGGACAAGGGCTCCATTCTAGGGATAGTACAGTGGTGAACTGAAAGAAGCTTTCTTCATGGAGTTACAGATAAGCTCTGTACTGCCTACTTCTAAATTTCTGTTGTCTGAGAGAAAATCACATTTGTATCTTATTTAAGCCACTCTTTTTTTTTTTTTCTTGAGGAGGGGGGTAACTCCTGTCACTGAACTCTAATCTTAGCTGACACACAAGGAATATAAATTTTCCTTGAATGTGATTTTGTAATGAATAGCAGAGCTCGAAGTAAAGGCAATGGAAAAAGAGAACAACTACTTTATAGCCAGATTTTCAATAATACATCTATCTGTGTTCTACAAACACAGGAAACAACACCATTTGGGTAGGGACAAAAGAATGTAATGACTGTGGAATAGAAAGAATTTTCACACTCCTTTAAATTAATTCAGCTTTACAATGTCTGAAAATGAATTTCTTTGAGACAGCTACTAATTTATCTCCTACTTATAATAGATTTGTCTTTGAAATGTGTCTTTACAATGAGAATTGAAATATAATGACAATAATAGCTACCATTTTTTATTATAATTTAGTGCCTACTATGGGAGTAGCACTATACTGGCTGATGTTCAAACATTATGTTATTTAACCCTTGCAACTACCTTAGAAAATATGAATAATTTCCCCATTCTACAGGAGAAGCTCAGATAAGCCAAATAACATACTGAAGGTCACACAGTAACATATAAGCACAGCTGAGATTTGAATTCATTTCTGTCTGAATTTTCCTATGCTGAATATCTGACAATTTTCATAACATTCTGAGTGTTAAGAAAAAGATCCTGAGATCTTCCCCTGCATGTGTTCATTGCCAAATTTCTAGATATTCAGTGGAAGTGTTTACAATGGAAAGGTAACATATGCTGAATTTTAATAAATTTCTCTGAATGGTATATTGGTCAAAATGTCTAAACCAAATATCATGAGACTTGTCATATTAACAATGTACCTAGTGACCATACATAGTTATTTAACATTCTGAGGACTGTTTCTTAATCTATAAAATTAGGATGCAGAATTAGGTGGTGTCTAAAATCTCATCTAGTGTCAACATTCTACAATTATTCCAATGAGTCTATGAAAGAAGAAATGAACAAAAGGAAGACTGTTGGAAAATAAAACAGGCAATAGTATTTAGAGTGCCTGAAGTCATATTACTTGACATGCAGAATTCAATCTAAGAATGAATGAACCTAGCAAAGAAGTGTGGGTGGCTTGCTCTGATTGTTGAAACTTCCTACTCTTGACTCCATTGTTAACCTTACTGCTTTTGAATGCTATGGTTTCCAAATTATCTTTTGAAAAATACTTTTCAAAACTTTCTTCCATTGCACACTAACAGAACTGTTTTGCTAGCAGAGTGACATCTTCTGGTATTGTTTAATGTTTACCTATACCTCATTAGAATAAACTTTTGATATAACTGGAACTTAACAAAAATAGTTATCTTCTTAGAGTGGAAAAATGCTAATTACTAAAAATAAATCGAAATGTGAATTTAGCTTAAAAGCACAATTTGCACATGTGTAAATTGAGACCTACAGTGGTCAATGTGTCTAAGACTCCATGGTGAATCAAAGACTTGTCAGGACAGCTGGGGCCATCTGCTTATCTGGGTGACCTAGAGTTTTGATGAGAGTCCAGAGTAGGTACCAAATGTGGGAATCAATCTAGAAGAAAAAGTTCAATGTACAGTCAGACTAGAAGAAAATGGTCCACTTCAGCCTTGGGTCTATGAGGATGTTAAATAACAAACCTATTCTAAAACTTAATGGCCACCAGCCAAGTTCAATGTGGATTTGGGTCTGAATGTATGATACGTTTGCAACCCCCTAGTAAAAAGCTAACTGTAAAGTGAGATATTTAGTTACCAAAATCTTACATTGCAGGCCAGTTTTTGACAGAAACAAATGTAAATCCTCTCCAAAGGAATACTTTGTTAACATATGACAAAGAAAGAATTTCGGTACATTTAGGCTCACAATTAAAAAAAAAAACAAAAAAGCAATTCATATACAAGGATTGATTGAGAGAAACAACAAGCAATAAACTCAGACCCACAAAACTTCTATGTTATAATTTACCAGATACAGTATATAAAATAGTCATATTTACTATATTTTAGAGAAAAATAACCAAAAACAGGATTAAAGAGCTAAGAATTATCCAAAAATAATGAGGCATACTTGAAAAAAAGGCAAAACATATATTTTAAAAACAAAAATTACTGAAATTAAGAATTTAATGGAAGCTTTAACATAGCCAAAGAGAGGTTTAATGAGCTTGAAGACCAATATGAAGAAATTATTTACAAGGTGACCTAGAAAAGGAAAGAAATGAAATATAAAAAGAAGTAAAAGAGATGGAGGCTAGATGAGACAAAGGGAACTTCTAAAAACAGATCACAACAAATGCAGGACAATAAAGTTTCACAAAGACAATGACTGAAAATTTTCTATAATTCATGAAAGTCATGGGTCCTTAGATTCAAGAAGCTCAGTAAATCCTGTCAGGATAAAAAATTAATGTACACTGAACTTTAAGAAAGGACATTGGGGTGTGAATAGCTCTGCTTCAACTCTAAAGCACACAGGAAAAAGTAATTTGCTTTGCCAATCATGTGAATTTGTTTTTTTCACATGTAAGATGAAAAAACTCTTATCTACCTTACTTACACCTCATAAGCATTTGACATTAAGAAAAACCTTTTTGCTAGGTTACTGGAGACTTGGTAGCAAGGGCAAAAGTCAATTTCTTTTTCTTTTTTTAAAAATATTTATTTTTTAGGTGTAGATGGACACAACACAATGCCTTTATTTTTTTTTAATGTGGTGCTGAGGATCGAATCTGGGTCCTGCCCATGATAGGCGAGCACTCTACCACTGAGCCACAATCCCAGCCCCAAAGTCAATTTCTTTACAATACACTCAACCATCCATTTAGAGTCTTTATGAACTCAATTTTATTAGGTTTCTAAGTAAAAACTATTGGCCTCTTTCTTTACTAAAGAACTAATCTCTGTTATTCCTATTCTTCTTGTCTTTCTATTGGTTTATGTACATATTCCTTTGAATTCCAATTATCTGAAGCAGTCTTGTAGGTATTTTGTATCATTAGAGTTCAATATAAAATCCCAATTCTATCAACAACCTTGGATTATGGCCATGATGATGAAGTAGAGAAAATGGGTCAATAAATATTAGGAGAAAAATTAAAACTATCAGTTAAATGCAGTATATTTTATTACAGAAATAGTATCATTCAGCTTATTTTGGGGAGGTATATAGGGTGCTCCAAACAACTGATTTTGGCACACAGGACTGAGACAATTAACTATGATTCATTCCTAAATCCTGGTCACTGATTTTACACACTTGAATCCAGGTTTCCTACTATCTCTCTTAACCATCTCTACAATGCAATGAAATGTTTCTACATCTTCCTGCCATTACAAGACTGCTATGAGCGGACACTCCACCGAGGCAGTCAGCGGCCACCATCCGGGAAAGCTGAAGGATACACCGCCACTCTCCTTCAGAGTGCAACATCAAAACAGGTCGGTGTCATTCAGCTCACCCCCCAGACAGCGGGAATTCGCATAAAATCTCTCCTAGGCTTGCCGGGAGAGGGAGTATCAAGCTGAGCCTCCATAAAGACTAGGGGGAAACTAGAGACACCTGACCTCCAACCCCTCCTCCCAGTAGCAGCCAAAACGAAACCTGGCTAGCCAGCGCTGGGGGAGGGGCAAGCAGGAAAAATCAAAGTGATAGAGTGCCAGGGATCCCAACAGCCTGCAGCAGGGCCCCGGAGACCCAGGCCAACTGATTCGCGCGGCCTGCCCTGCGGCTACAGAAGGCGTGGCGCCTCAGTGAAGCCATTAATTAGCAAGCAGGGAGGTTAGGGACTGCCATTAGGTGGAATCCCGCCAGCCAAGCCCACACGGACCCTTGGGCCGAGCACGGGATCTCAGAAGGGGAAGGAAGCGGTACAGTCCCATCCCCCACAGCGGACACTCCACCGAGGCAGTCAGCGGCCACCATCCGGTAAAGCTGAAGGATACACCGCCACTCTCCTTCAGAGTGCAACATCAAAACAGCGGACACTCCATCCAGGCAGTCAGCGGCCACCATCCGGGAAAGCTGAAGGATACACCACCACTCTCCAACAGCTTGCAACATCAAAACAGCCAGCAGCAGGACCCCGGAGATCCAGGCCAACTGATTCGCGCGGCCTGCCCCGCAGCTACAGAAGGCGTGGCGCCTCAGAGAAGCCATTAATTAGCAAGCAGGGAGGTTAGGGACTGCCATTAGGTGGAATCCCGCCAGCCAAGCCCACCGCCCACGCCCGGAACAGGCCCAGCGACCTGCCAGCATGGTAGTCACGACACCCCAATTGGAATAGGGACAGAGCAGAGCCGCCTTCCACTCCCTGAACAGGCCCAGAGAGCCGCCAGCGTGGTAGACACGTCACCCCAATTGGAGTAGGGGCACAGCCGCCGCCCGCACCTGCAAGGGAGACTTTTCAAGTATACAAGAGCAACATAAATAAATAGGGGGTAAATTTCAAAAACACAACAGTTGCACCAAGCAGAAAGAAACACGAGCAGTTTGAAAAGACAAGGAAAGAAAGGACCACAAGCAATGCAGGTCAACTCAACTTTAGAAGAGGTAATAGCTGCAACAGATGGAATATCAGATAAAGAGTTCAGGATATATATGCTTCAGATGATCTGGAGTCTCAAGGAAGACATGAGACAGCAAAATCAGACAATGAAAGATCACATTGACAAACAAATCCAGGAAGTAAAAGATCAATTTCACAGGGAGATAGAGGTAATAAAAAACAAACAATTAGAAATTCTAGAAATGCAGGAAACAATAAACCAACTTAAAAACTCAATTGAGAATACTACCAGCAGAGTAGATCACTTAGAAGAGAGAACATCAGACAATGAAGACAAAGTATTTCAACTGGAAAAGAACATAGACAGCTCAGCAAGTCTGCTAAGAAACCATGAGCAGAACATCCAAGAATTATGGGACAATATCAAAAGACCAAATTTAAGAGTCATTGGGATACAGGAAGGCACAGAGCTCCATTCCAAAGGAATAAACTGTCTATTCAGTGAAATAATACGAGAAAACTTCCCAGAATTGAAGAATGAGACAGAATCCCAAATCGTAGAAGCCTACAGGACGCCGAATGTGGAAAATCATAAGAGATCCACACCTAGACACATTATAATGAAGATGTCCAACATACAGAATAAGGAGAGAATTTTAAAAGCTGCAAGAGAAAGAAAGCAGATTACATTCAGGGGTAAACCAATCAGGATAACAGCTGATCTCTCAACACAGACTCTGAAAGCTAGAAGATCCTGGAATAACATATTTCAAACACTGAAAGACAATGGGCTCCAACCAAGAATCGTGTATCCAGCGAAATTAAGCTTCAGGTTAGAAGATGAAATTAAAACCTTCCACAATAAACAAAAGTTAAAAGAATTCGCAGCTAGAAAACCATCTCTTCAAAAAATCCTTGGCAAAACATTACAGGAAGAGGAAATGGAAAATAACATTGAAAACCAACAATGGGAGGTAGGACAGTAAAGGGGGGAAAGTAGTCAAAGAGGATAACAAATCAGGTTTAGTAACATCAATAAACAAATATGGATGGAAGAACAAACCATATCTCAATAATAACCCTAAATGTTAATGGCTTAAACTCACCAATTAAGAGACACAGGCTAGTAGAATGGATCAAAAAACAAGACCCAACAATATGCTGTCTACAGGAGACACATTTGATAGGAAAAGATATACATAGACTGAAGGTGAAAGGTTGGGAAAAATCATATCACTCATATGGACCGCGGAAACAAGCAGGAGTGTCCATACTCATATCTAATAAAATAGATTTCAAGCCAAAGCTAATCAAAAGGGACATAGAAGGACACTTCATACTGCTCAAGGGAACCATACACCTACAAGACATAACAATCATAAATATATATGCCCCAAATAATGGTGCAGCTGTGTTCATCAAGCAAACTCTTCTCAAGTTCAAGAGTCTAATAGACCACCATACAATAATCATGGGAGACTTCAACACACCTCTCTCACCACTGGACAGATCTTCCAAACAAAAGTTGAATAAGGAAACTATAGAACTCAATAATACAATTAACAACCTACACTTAATTGACATATATAGAATATACCACCCAACATCAAGCAGCTACACTTTTTTCTCAGCAGCACATGGATCCTTCTCAAAAATAGATCATATATTATGTCACAGGGCAACTCTTAGACAATATAAAGGAGTAGAGATAATACCATGCAACTTATCTGATCATAATGGAATGAAACTGAAAATCAACGATAAAAGAAGGAAGGAAAAATCATGCATCACTTGGAGAATGAACAATAGGTTACTGAATGATCAATGGGTTTTAGAAGACATCAAGGAGGAAATTAAAAAATTCTTAGAGTTAAATGAAAACACAGACACAACATATCGGAATCTATGGGACACATTGAAAGCAGTTCTAAGAGGAAAATTCATTGCTTGGAGTGCATTCCTTAAAAAAAGAAAAAACCAACAAATAAATGATCTCATACTTCATCTCAAAATCCTAGAAAAAGAAGAGCAAAACAACAGCAAAAGAAGTAGAAGGCAAGAAATAATTAAAATCAGAGCTGAAATTAATGAAATCGAAACAAAAGAAACAATTGAAAAAATTGACAAAACTAAAAGTTGGTTTTTTGAAAAAATAAATAAAATTGACAGACTCTTAGCCATGCTAACGAAGAAAAGAAGAGAGAGAACTCAAATTACTAGCATACGGGATGAAAGAGGCAATATCACAACAGACACTTCAGAAATACAGAAGATAATCAGAAATTATTTTGAATCCTTACACTCCAATAAAATAGAAGATAGTGAAGGCATCGATAAATTTCTTAAGTCATATAATCTGCCCAGATTGAGTCAGGAGGATATAGACAACCTAAACAGACCAATATCAATTGAGGAAATACAAGAAACCATCAAAAGATTACCATCTAAGAAAAGCCCAGGACCGGATGGGTATACAGCAGAGTTTTACAAAACCTTTAAAGAGGAACTAATACCAATACTTTTCAAGCTATTTCAGGAAATAGAAAAAGAGGGAGAACTACCAAATTCATTCTACGAGGCTAACATCACCCTGATTCCGAAACCAGACAAAGACACTTCAAAGAAGGAAAACTACAGACCAATATCTCTAATGAACCTTGACGCAAAAATCCTCAATAAAATTCTGGCGAATCGGATTCAAATACATATCAAAAAAATTATACATCATGATCAAGTAGGATTCATCCCTGGGATGCAAGGCTGGTTTAATATACGGAAATCAATAAATGTTATTCACCACATCAATAGACTTAAAAATAAGAACCATATGATCATCTCAATAGATGCAGAAAAAGCATTCGACAAAGTACAGCATCCCTTTATGTTCAAAACGCTAGAAAAATTAGGGATAACAGGATCATACCTCAACATTGTAAAAGCAATCTATGATAAGCCACAGGCCAGCATCATTCTGAATGGAGAAAAATTGAAGACATTCCCTCTAAGATCTGGTACAAGACAGGGATGCCCTCTCTCACCACTTCTGTTCAACATAGTCCTCGAAACACTGGCCAGAGCAATTAGACAGACAAAAGAAATTAAAGGCATAAAAATAGGAAAAGAAGAACTTAAATTATCACTATTTGCAGATGATATGATTCTATACCTAGCAGACCCAAAAGGGTCTACAAAGAAGCTATTAGAGCTAATAAATGAATTCAGCAAAGTGGCAGGATATAAGATCAACACGCATAAATCAAAGGCATTCCTGTATATCAGCGACAAATCCTCTGAAACGGAAATGAGGACAACTACTCCATTCACAATATCCCCCCCAAAAATAAAATACTTGGGAATCAACCTAACAAAAGAGGTGAAAGATTTATACAATGAAAATTACAGAACCCTAAAGAAAGACATAGAAGAAGACCTTAGAAGATGGAAAAATATACCCTGCTCATGGATAGGCAGAACTAACATCATCAAAATGGCGATATTACCAAAAGTTCTCTATAAGTTCAATGCAATGCCAATCAAAATCCCAACAGCATATCTTGTAGAAATAGATAAAAGAATCATGAAATTCATATGGAATAATAAAAGACCCAGAATAGCAAAAACAATACTAAGCAGGAAGTGTGAATCAGGCGGTATAGCGATACCAGACTTCAAACTATACTACAGAGCAATAGTAACAAAAACAGCATGGTACTGGTAACAAAACAGGCGGGTGGACCAATGGTACAGAATAGAGGACACAGTAACCAATCCACAAAACTACAACTATCTTATTTTTGATAAAGGGGCTAAAAGCATGCAATGGAGGAAGGATAGCATCTTCAACAAATGGTGCTGGGAAAACTGGAAATCCATTTGCACCAAAATGAATCTGAATCCCTATCTCTCGCCGTGCACAAAAGTTAACTCAAAATGGATCAAGGAGCTTGATATTAAATCAGAGACACGGCATCTGATAGAAGAAAAAGTTGGTTATGATCTACACGCTGTGGGATCGGGCTCCAAATTCCTCAATAGGACACCCATAGCGCTAGAGTTAACAAATAGAATCAACAAATGGGACTTACTCAAACTAAAAAGTTTTTTCTCAGCAAAAGAAACAATAAGAGAGATAAACAGGGAGCCTACATCCTGGGAACAAATCTTTACTCCACACACTTCAGATAGAGCCCTAATAACCAGAATATACAAAGAACTCAAAAAATTAGACAATAAGATAACAAATAACCCAATCAATAAATGGGCCAAGGACCTGAACAGACACTTCTCAGAGGAGGACATACAATCAATCAACAAGTACATGAAAAAATGCTCACCATCGCTAGCAGTCAGAGAAATGCAAATCAAAACTACCCTAAGATACCATCTCACTCCAGTAAGACTGGCAGCCATTAGGAAGTCAGACAACAATAAGTGCTGGCGAGGATGTGGGGAAAAGGGCACTCTTGTTCATTGCTGGTGGGACTGCAAATTGGTGCAGCCAATTTGGAAAGCAGTATGGAGATTTCTCGGAAAGCTGGGAATGGAACCACCATTTGACCCAGCTATTCCCCTTCTCGGTCTATTCCCTAAAGCCCTAACAAGAGCATGCTACAGGGACACTGCTACATCGATGTTCATAGCAGCTCAATTCACGATAGCAAGACTGTGGAACCAGCCTAGATGCCCTTCAATAGATGAATGGATAAAAAAAATGTGGCATTTATACACTATGGAGTATTACTCTGCATTAAAAAATGACAAAATCATAGAATTTGGAGGGAAATGGATGGCATTAGAGCAGATTATGCTAAGTGAAGCTAGTCAATCTTTAAAAAACAAATACCAAATGACTCCTTTGATATAAGGGGAGTAAACAAGGACAGGGTAGGGATGAAGAGCTTGAGAAGAATATTTACATTAAACAGGGATGAGAGGTGGGAGGGAAAGGGAGTGAGAAGGGAAATTGCATGGAAATGGAAGGCGATCCTCAGGGTTATACAAAATGTCATATAAGAGGAAAGGAGGGGTAAGACAAGATAATACAAATGGAAGAAATGATTTACAGTAGAAGGGGTAGAGAGAGAAAAGGGGAGGGGAGGGGAGGGGAGGGGAGGGGGGATAGTGGAGAATAGGACAGACAGCAGAATACATCAGACACTAGAAAGGCAATATGTCAATCAATGGAAGGGTAACTGATGTGATTCAGCAATTTGTATACGGGGTAAAAGCGGGAGTTCATAATCCACTTGAATCAAACCGTGTAATATGATGTATTAAGAACTATGTAATGTTATGAACGACCAATAAAAAAAAAAAGACTGCTATGAAAGCCTGGTGAACTGTGAAAGTAGGCATCCAGGTGGCCACTTTCTCCACAGGATCTCATGCACAGGGAAAATTACACCTTTTGGATTCATCCTTTTCTGAGTCTATTTTCACTTCATGTAGCTAAATATTAATTTAAAAATGGCAAATAGCTAATGTACCTGGACTCCAGAATAAGAGTTTGAGTAAATGAGAGGAATACATTTAATAGTGAAACACAGCACATGCATGTTTTTCTTTGATGTTCTTATTGGTCTATCCAAATGCATTCCTTATTATACTGTACTTTAACCACGTAAATAAGCACACATCCTCACACTCAGGTTTACTTAGATTTTTTTCTTCACAATTGCCAACTTATTTAAATATGTCCCTGGTTTGAAAAGCAAATTTAAAGCTTTAATGTCCTGAAATAGTCAGTAGAGTTAGCTCAGATTTACAGAGAAGCATCTGCAAATTTACCTCTTACTTCAAACTTGTCAAATTGTCAAAAGTTTCACTGCAGTTTTACATTGCTGCCTGCTAATGATGGCATAACAGATGTGGTTTTTATTGTCTCAGAGTAAAATGTAAAAGCATTCTTTTGAAAATATTAGATATTTGAAGTGCTTTAAATTACCTCACAATATATATAATGTTAGGGCCATTAAATGAGCTGTTTTAAAAAATAGAAATTTTAAAATCTGAGAATATTTTTGGGTTCAATTTCTATTTTTACTTGAGCCAAAAAAAGGCTTGGGGGTGGCAAACCATGACTGAGTAGGATGTGTTGCTAGGAAATCATTAAACTAGTGTGATTTTTTTTCCTATTTCATATCTACCTCCCAAAAATATTTCTGTGGATTCAGTCTTACACACTTAATTTAACTTGTAATTCTCTTAAGGATGCTTTTGGGTTGCATTTCTAATGTCACCAATGAACTTCATTTACTTCAATAAACTGGAGTTAATGTTTTGACCTCACTTTAGTGTTAATGGCATAGCTGCAATGTTTCAAATAGAGGGTTGTTTTATTTAATCAATCAAATCAAAGTCACCTTAAATTTTATCTTTTTCTTTACTGAGTAGAAAAATAATTACTTTAAAATAAATTTGAGCACAGGCTATTATACCTTGCATATCAAGTTAAAGATAATTAAGCCATATGCAAGTCATAAGCCTTTTATCTTTTTACACTAAAAAAGCACTATAACCCTCTTTCTCCTATCATGTTTCAGTGATGAGTTGTCTATATCTGAACTTTTCTTTAATCCCAGGGAATCTGTAGCGTTATGATATATTAACACTGTTGCTCACTAATAAAAAGAGAGTTTTTTCCCTGAGAATTTAGCTTCTATTCCTAAGAAATATGGGTGTGTTTCCAGAACACAGAAGGAAAAGTACCTGAAATCCTGGGGTTCCAATTCTAGTTACATTAATGATTTCTTTTCTATTGAAGATGCCGAATTCTAGTTACTTTATATTTGAGTGGGCACACCCTTTAGTGGCATGATGAATGAATGCTACTCACTCATTCCTAGAGAGAGCACCTGCATTACATTTTTAACAAAGCCTCTTTATCAAATAGCATGTATGAACCTGCCATAAGTGTAATATTTGGAAGAAAATAATACTTGTGTAGTCACAGGGCATTAGCAATTTCTGGAAATTGTGAGAAAGTGATGCATTACATGTGCTAGACATACAGTCAGATGAAAATCTTTTGATTATTGGCACTTTAAATACAGGAGGAAACTAATGATGTTTTTAAAGCATATGGCCCTTGTATAATCAAGGAAAGTTTCCCTAGCAACAATAATTATATGAGCTTCTTACAACTTCCTCCTCTAATTATCTGTTTTATTAGTAGATGCATATCATCATCCATTAGGGAACACTTAAAAACATAATGAGACATTGTTATAATGAAGATATATATAAATATATACACACATACACCCATACATATATATATATATATATATATATATATATATATATACATATATATACACATTTATATTTGTATGTATGTGAATCTCCATATACATAGGCAAATCCTCAAACAATATGGTCTATATATCAAAATGTGGATATCCTTATAATGAGAACAAAAACATTTTCAATTAGTATTTCCTCACCATAAACATTATGAGGTTAAAGGAGTTTATAGACTGTCTCTGTGAAAAATTAATAATCAGTGTCAATAGTCTAATATACAGGATCAAGAATCATAGATCTCAATGTTGAAAAAGAACTCCAGGACCTTTTGGTTAATCCACCATTTCACAAATGAGGCAGCTAAGTTTCAATAAAATTAAGTGAGATACTAAAAGTTCCTGTTATGTGCATACATGCATGCACACATGTGCATGCACACACATACTGTGTTATCTCTCTGATGGACAAGATAAATACATGTCATAGAATGGCTTAATAACAAGTATATTTATAAGAGACCCTTTTAACATCTTCAAGAACTAATACTGTTTGGATGAGGTACATAATGATAGTCCTTTGTATGATATTTTTCTCATAACCTATAGTATGTTTACAAACATTTCAGGGCCTAATGCTATATATGCAGCTGATTAATTATTTTCTAAGACAAACAAGAATAAGAAGATATTGTGGTGGAGAAAGAGCAAGAGTTGTCTTCTTTTTGTAAGTGCTTACCTCTCATGAATTTTTCTGTTATTTTCAACAATAGAGGAAATGTCTCATAGGAAGTTTCATTAAGAGAGAGAGGATTGTAAAGTTTTATTTTATGCTCTTCCCCAAAGACCATGTGATCAGGAGAAGCCAGATTTTACAAAAGAAATATAGTAGACATGTTTTACAATGCTGATCTCAGATGTTAGGGCCAGTACACTTAGAAAAGGCTAAATGTATTACTGTGATTTTTACAGCAAGGGGTTACATTTTAAGGGAGCACGATTTGACCTGTGGTATATCCAAATCCAAACCATGATCTAACAAGCTTCTATTGTATTCCTCTTGAGGTATTTTTAAAGACTAATGAGTTAACCTTTGTGAAGTACCATGAGACTATCAGTTTAAGAAGTCTATATCAAGTATCAGTTTAGGGCTTCTAACAATATTCATACCTAGAAAAACAGACTGAAAATAATCAGTAAACCATTCACTGAAGTCCCATTGGTATCAGAGCAGCACAGTTAACATGCTAACAGCTAAGCTTCATGTGCTTAGAGGAAGAAAATGATCAATGGCAAAGAGCATATCCACCTTTGAAATGACACAATCCATTATAAGAATCAGATGTTAAATTGCTTCCTGTACTGAGCGCACTCAATTAAAAGTCTGCACAGTGAGATCATCTAGATGGTTAAATATGCTCTGTGGGAACAACCTTTATGGAGCTTAAAAATCACAGAAGGACCATTCCTACCATGACACTGGAGATTTGGAAGGCATTTCCTTTTCCTATTTTTCAATTTGGTAGTTTTATTAGGAAGCCTTTTGCCTGAGAGGCTGCTGAGTTTGAGATCATACCTATTCACCCTTTTGCTTCTGTGAGCAAGATGTTTCTAGTGAGTTTTTCTATTGGGCCCAGAATAGATGAATGCAGCTTTGGTTCAGGATCTCTGTACAAAAATGTGCCATTCATGCCCTTGGTATTTGAGGTCCTTCATCTCCTTTTTCAGTAAGCTAATTTACTCACCTGAGTTCTATCTCCTTGTCTAACTTCTGTCTTCCACGGGCAGGAGTGGAGATAGCAGGGTGAAAAGAATGCTAGACATAGCATGAAATCTGCAGACCTGGTTTTTACTCACAGCTTTGTAACTAGCCAGGTCTTTGATGTTAGACCAGTTATTTAACCTCTATGATTCAGTTCCCTCGTGTTTCAAATACTCACATATTTCTTTTTCATTGTTTGCTATCCCTCCGTGCCAGACTGCAACCTCCATTAGTGTAGAAATCTGTTTTCCTTACTGATGCATCCCAAGAGCACAAGACATGGCACAAAGTAGTTGCTCAATGAATTTTTTTAAATAGATGGACATTTCATGTCTCAATCAGTGGTGTTAGCTATACATGTAATCTCTCAATGTAGACATCAGAGTTAGTTGAATTCCCTGTCTCCCTTTACAACCATAGAGTCACCAAGTCCTATTTTTTAACCTCTATCACAGCTGTTCTTTCTTTTTCACATGCACTTAAATTACTTTATGTCAAATTTTCCACTATAGTTTTTTATTATTCTCTTCAAACTCTTTCCAGGGTAATTTTAAATGGTCAACCTCTTTAAACTCCTCCTATGGTCTTCTCATAATCCTCAGGACCACATAAACTCTTATGCATGACATATATGGACATTCACAATCTAAAGTTTTTTGTGATCACTTCATATACCTTCAGAAAATGTTAAACACTCCTTGTACATTGTATCTCTCTCTTTTAGCACTTAGAGCAAGATTTTTCATGTTTTTCATATTTGTTTCCTAAATCATATTTATTATGCTTTATTCTTCTTTATATATTACCTCAAATACTGATGGAGATATAACAGTGGCTCAATAAACATTTGCTTAATGAAAGGAAGAGGTTAGGCTAGTGAAACAGTTCTCATGTGCTTTGAGGAAAACCACCTAGCCTCTTTTCTGTGGTGCATTAGAATTCTCAAGGATGCTGAGGCAAGTAGACTAGACACCACCATACTTGAGGAGCACTGAACCAGAATATCTCTATACTTCCTTCCAGATCCAATATTCTATGGGCCCCTGTAGCTCTCTGTTATTATAACAAATATCTGAGATAATCAACCTACATGAAGAAAGGTTTATTTTTTCTCACAGCTTCAGAGGTTTCTATCATGGTTTGTGGCTCTGTTGCTTTTGGGTGTGTGAAGAGGGAGTACTTCATGATGGGAGTGTGTGGCAGAGGAAATTGCTCATCTCATGTCGACCAGGAAGCAAAGGAGAGAGAAGGGAGAAACCAGTACCCCTCTGAAGGCATGTATTCAGTGACCTAACTTCCTCCTACTAAGTCTTAATTCTTTTAGGTTCCACTACCTTCCAATAGTGCCGTGGGCTGGGAACAAACCTTTATCACATGAGCCTTTGGGAGACAATACATATCTGAACTAAAATAGAAGCTATCATTTTCTTTCATAATTTTTGTGAGTTAAGGGTTGTTTGGAGTGAGGGAAGAGTAGGGTGGTGTTTAGGGTACCAAATGTGAAAGAAGGAAAGAGGGGAATTGGAGAAGAATGTTCACATCTAGCCATTTTTCTCTCCTTCTGTGATTTTCTTTGCCAATAGAATTGGTGCATGGCTTTGCATGTTAGGGAGTATGGGTGAGAAGGGAAAAAACTCTCTATACATTGAACTTAATATTAATTCATTGGAAATATAAATATTTGAATTTATTTAACTGTCAAGTGGTGCTTTACCAGAAAATTTACTCAATTTTTGAGGTATCAGGAAGGAAATTTGAATGGTCTGAAGGAACAATTATATGACATGGAATCCCTATTCAATCAATACATGCTTAAGTAGTCACAAAGAGGTAAATGTTTGACTCAGTGTGAAGAACATGATCATGATAAACACATGTTGGTGTTCTCCAGGATTCTGACTCTCTTTATTCTCATTTTCTGTATTCTCCCTGGAAAACCAAGGACATGCTACATGCCTATGATCTGAACTATGTAAAAATGTTTCCTTCCAGCTCAGGATTCTTCTATAAATTTCTTTCTTGACTATCAGTCCCTCACTGGACATATCTTTCTGGATCTTCTGTGGATACCTCTAATATCCATAAATTAGCACCTTACCTGGCCCACCTGCCTCAAGCAAGGGTTTCTGCCTATATACTCTTTCTTTCTCAGTTGTTGGTACTTCCTTTTACCCAGTCACCTGGATCCCCCTCCCATCTCTCATGGAAATTCTCTGATTTGTCTCCACCTAACCTTTCTCATAACAGCAGTTTCAGTTCAGACCATTCCCACCATAATGTTCTTGCACTACACCAATAAATACACTGTTCTTGCCTCTTAGTTCCCTATCCCATTCATCTCCAACTGGTCTTTTCAGTTGCCATAAGATTGGACAATCTTAACTGCAGTGTGTTTTAAAGCACTCAATGTTTTCATGTTGTGTCAACAGGAAATGTAAATGTCTTAGCATACTTTGTCAAGTTCTCTACATTCTGGTCCCTGCTTTCTCACAGGTTTAATGTCCTTCCTCACTCCTAGGTTGCAATTAACCCAATGGCTTGCAAATATTCAAGTGTTTCATTTAGATTCTTAACATTGTTTCTTTAGTTAAGCTACTCCTTCTGTTTAAAATGTTCTTATCTCTCTTGTCCATCTGAGAAACATGAATCATCTTTCTAGAGTTAATTTGAGTGTGAAGACTTCTGCAATGTCTTATCTGACTATAAGGTCTTTTCTCACAGAAATAACTTACTCCTCCCTCGTTCGTGATTCTGTGGCTCATGGCCCTGGACATGGCCCAACAATGATGTTTTTATATGTGATTAATTAGATAAGGACTCCTAGAGGACAGCATAGTATTGTGGTTAATGCAGGGACTGTAAAGCCAAAACACCTTAGTCCAAATTCTGATTCTAATACTTGTTATATGGGTAACTTTGGGCAAGTTATTTCACTCACCTCTCTGTGCCTCAGTTTTCTCATCTGTAAATTGGGCATTACTATTGCACTTAATTCAAAGTGAATTCATACACAAAGTACACTTAGAATAGTGACTACTGTGTGTACAATAATAATAATGCTAACATTAATATTATTTTACCTGAAGTTCTAGGCTGGAATACTATATCTGAAACATGGAAAGATGGAAGGTGTTCAGTAACATTTTGTTCAATGTGTCTCTCCTACTAGACTACAAAAAATCATCTGTGCAAAATTTCATCCATCTCATTTACCACTAGATCCCTGGTACCAAACACTATGCCAAGTATATAACAAGGATATGTATATTTGTTAGATATATAAATGAATGGTTTTTAAGATTTGCATTTCTTTATTATTAGATTATCTTAACATTTTGATAATTTCCTGAAGTTTTAAATTGCAATATTATCTCGCATATTATTTCTATGTGAGGCAACAAAATTTTAGTGAAGTTTGGTTAGAATTATGGTAAAATGTTATGTTAGAATTAATTCTTTGAATATTCTCCTGCTGTTTCCTTACTGTAGATCATGAGCTAATTCAGTGGTACCAACAGTTCCACAGTATACTAATTTTTTTCTACTTACCACATGTCATTTTACATCCTCAACAAAATTTATAGGCAAAGGCTTTTTAGAAATCACCATTTATTAATTCTGCTCATTTAATGAGCATGAAATCCAGAGATAAGAAAAATTGTATATAGAATGGCCCGTTCTTTACAGTGTTTATAATTCAGGTGGAAAACAAGCCATGTGCACAAATATCTACATCACAATGTATTCTGTGCTTTCTAGCAATACAGATAGGATGTATTTCAGGGATTCTCCTTGACGTGATCAGGAACGGTTTTATGGGATGACTAAAATTGTAATTGGTCTTGGTGGATTTACCTAGGGGGAACAATAATAACATTCAATGCTGAGAAAAAGACATGGAAAACAAGTGTGAAAATAAGATATCTTGGGAGTAAGGAGAGCATACAGATTATTTGGGCAGAAGGAGGATTTTTTTTTATTTTTTCTAAAAACATTTAAATCTTTTTAGTTGTAGTTGTCAATATCTTTATTTTATTTATTTATTTTTATGTGGTGCTGAGGACCAAACCCTGGGCCTCATACGTGCTAAGTGACTGCTCTGCCACTGAGCCACAACCCCAGCCCCAGAAGAAGGAATTTATACAGGAAGCAGAAGTAGAGTGTAGGCTATACACAAGAGATTTTGAATAGTTTATGGTGAACTTTTGACAATAGGCTAAGATACTTAAAGCTTATCTGCAGACAGTGGAGAGGTATGGAAAATGTTGGGGCAGGGAAAGGCAAAAGGAAAGCAATACTATAGAAATAGGAATTGTGAAGCAATATGGCAGTATATAAAATGGAGTGGAGTTTTTGGTTAAGTTGTGTTTTCAGGTGATAGGACATCAAGTGCAAATGCCTGATTTCTCAAGTTTGGGGAGATAGAGTTTTGAAACAATCTGCATAGCACTGATAGTAGGAGACTTGAGAATGAACGAAATATCCAGAGAAGAATACAGAAGAAGAACAAAAACTTAAAGACACAGACCTACCACAATGAAAAACAAGATGAAAAAACAAACAGTAGCATCCTGTTGTAAATGAAATGCAGTAAACACTAAACCTCATACTGGAAAGCATCTTATGACTCACAAATGTATACTTATACAAAGCTCAATATATTTCAGGAATAATAAAACTAAAAAAACCATATATCAAGGCATATCAGAATTTAAAGAGTACTTTAAGATAGTTCTCTCTCTTAGATAAAGGATCATTTAGAACTTAGGAGCAGAAGAAGAAAGAAAAGGAAATAACTCCAATGTACCTGTTGAGCAGTCAGATCCTGTCCACTTGGGATCACAGTTGCATACTCCAGAGTCCAGAAGAAAAGTCCCATGTCCTGAGCACTGCTCTTGACATATAGGAAGTGGAGTTTCACAGTTGACTCCTCCCCAGCCAGTTGAACAGTGACATTCTCCTTTTACACAGATGCCATGGCTGGAACACATTGGATCTAAGCAGTCCTCTGAAGGCCCAAAGAAGGGAAGAGGGAAGGTTAATAGGGAACAGGTGAAGGATAATGAAACTGAGATACTTACATTGATTTCCTAGTATTATATCATTAATGTTGCTTTAATTGGGCAATAAAATGACTCATGCAAACATTGTGTTCAAACCATAAGATTATTAACACTTAAAAATATGGTGGAGTATCATAGAGGTTACAACCCAAAATTAGGAGAAGAAAATCACACATGGTATGTGAAATTGTGAATAGTGTGTAGCAACCCTACAAAAATGGGTGGGTGGACCCCTCTCTGGGCCTCCAACAGGAATTCCTGTTTTGAACAAAGGCCCAAGAATTTCTGGTAAGTCATTCCTTATCTTTTCTGAAATTGGAATTAGAACTCCAGAAATGACTTTAACTTGATGTGTCTAGAGGAGTCAACACAAAAAAAAATTAAGCTTGATTATTCAAGTTATTAAGCAAGGTGACTGCGGTTAGTATGAAATAATAGAATTTACAATAATTTATTTTAACCTCTCATTTATTCCTTAGAAGCACTAAAATGTGACATTTTATACCTATTTCCAAAATTATTTTCTTTATGGTTTCTCCTTCTATCAGGACACTGTGACATAGTTTCTAGTGTCTGAGAATATAACAGACTCGATTCCATTTATCTCTGTTTCTGTGATTCTGGAAAATTTTCTACATTTTAACAAAAGTATGAGCCATTCTGGAGGTAGGTTCCTATACATGCCTTGGGGAAAATTGTTTTGGGCTTTTAACCAAGTAACCTTTTTACAGCAAAATGGGAAGGTTAACTTCCAAATTTCTAGTCTTTGTATACAAATGGAACCAAACCATTATAAAGAAGATACATGTTTTGAATTACTTTTGCAGAAATAGAAATAGACTGTCTGATACAAACTGTTTGCATTTGAAAGACTGGCTTAGTTGTAAAGTGTGACTTGTGGCCATGGAACAGACTAAGTCTAACTAAGCACTATTATAATTAGTGTTATTGCCATTATAATTAACCCAAGATCTCAAGGTCATTAGCACAATACTTTAATACCTGAGCTAATCAGTAAATTAACACACAAAGGCACATCTAATTTGATTCATCATTTGAAGGGAGAAAGTATGAAGTATAGATCTTTTTTAGAAGGAGTCCATTTTGTTATATTGAAGTACAACAATCTTAATAAACAAAGTAATATTTAAGTTAATATATATTATTTCCTTAAGAGGGCTGCTCTATTGTATTTATGTAAATCATCATGTAAGTTATATTTAAATCAGAGGCACAAAGTCATGGAGTTAAAGGGGCCAAACATGGATGAAATGGGCTGGATGTAAGAAAACAGGGTGTATTGGGAGCAAACTGAAACCAAATGTCTGGGTTAAAGGGAACTGCTGTTACTTGGCTCTAGTAGATTACCATCATGTTGCAATGTGGGCTCAATGTCATCAGATTTTATAGTGGTCAAGAGTGGCCAGAAATAGCAATTTCTATATGACAGTCCTCTACTTTTAAATTTTGGTAAAAGCATTCTAAAGGGTTTAATCTCATTCTAGTCTATAAACAAGGAAGACTTTAGCTTTCCACCTCCTGTTAGCAATAGTAGAATTTGGGTTTGAAGATTATATGTGTTCCAATGAATGGTATTGGGCCTATAGTCACATTGGACAACAAAAAAAAAAACATGGCACATGTGAGATAAACAAAATCCATCTCCAGGCCCAGTTCAGCCCGTGGGTTTCTGCTCAGTCATGTCTGAAGTAAAATATTTTTTTCTATTGTTTTTGAAATGTGCATATCATTAAATCTGTTGAGCACTGTTCCTTGCTATTTTGGTTGTACTAAGAATTTGGTTAGTTTCATTTTGTTGCATATGGATTTCCAGTATTTCCAGCACCATTTGTTGAAGATGCTATCCTTCCTCCATTGCATGCTTTTAGCCCCTTTATCAAATATAAGAAAGTTGTGATTTTGTGGATTGGTCTCTGTGTCCTCTATTCTGTACCATTGGTCCACCTGCCTGTTTTGGTACCAGTACCATGCTGTTTTTGTTACTATTGCTCTGTAGTACAGTTTGAAATCTGGTATCGTTATAACGCCTGATTCACACTTCCTGCTTAGAATTGCTTTTGGTATTCTGGGTATTTTGTTTTTCCATATGAATTTCATGATTGCTTTATCTATTTCTACAAGAAATGCCATTGGGATTTTGATTGGCATTGCATTAAACCTATAGAGAACTTTTGGTAATATCGCCATTTTGATGATGTTAGTTCTGCCTATCCATGAACAGGGTATATTTTTCCATCTTCTAAGATCTTCTTCTATTTCTCTCTTTAGGGTTCTGTAGTTTTTATTGTATAAATCTTTCACCTCTTTTGTTAGGTTGATTCCCAAGTATTTTATTTTATTTTTTTTTGAGGATATTGTGAAAGCAGTATGGAGATTCCTGGGAAAGCTGGGAATGGAACCACCATTTGACCCAGCTATTGCCCTTCTCGGACTATTCCCTGAAGACCTTAAAAGAGCGTACTATAGGGATACTGCTACATCGATGTTCATAGCAGCACAATTCACAATAGCTAGACTGTGGAACCAACCTAGATGCCCTTCAATAGATGAATGGATAAAAATATGTGGCATTTATACACAATGGAGTATTACTCTGCACTAAAAAAATGACAAAATCATGGAATTTGCAGGGAAATGGATGGCACTAGAGCAGATTATGCTAAGTGAAGCTAGCCAATCACTAAAAATCAAATGCCAAATGTCATCTTTGATATAAGGAGAGCAACTAAGAACAGAATAGGGAGGAAGAGCATGAGAAGAAGATCACCATTAAACAGGGTTGAGAGAGGGGAGGGAAAGAGAGAGAGAAGGAAAATTGTATGGTAAAGGAAGGAGACCCTCACTGTTATACAAAATTACATATAAGAGGAAGTGAGGGGAAAGGGGAAAAATCAAGAGAGAGAAATGAATTACAGTAGATGGGGTAGAGAGAGAAGATGGGAGGAGACGGGAGGAGAGGGGAGGGGAGGGGGGATAGTAGAGGATAGGAAGGGCAGCAGAATACAACAGACACTAGTATGGCAGTATGTAAAAAAAGGGGATGTGGAACCGATGTGAATCTGCAATATGTATACGGGGTAAAAATGGGAGTTCATAATCTGCTTGAATCAAATGTATGGATATGTCAAGAGCTTTGTAATGTTTTGAACAACTAATAATAAAAAAAGAATCAAAAAAAGAATTTGGTTAGTGACCTCAGAGAAGGTAAATTTAAGCTAAATCCTTTTTCAAGTGCTTACAAAATTTAAATTAGACGAGTCTAAAATAATTAGGTTACATGATTTTCATGGCAAGGTGTAGATGTTGAGATAGACACCATTTTTTAAAATCTTTATTTTTATGTGGTGCTGAGGATTCAACCCAGTGCCTCACATGTGCAAGGCAGGTGCTCTCCAACTGAGCTACAGCCGTAGTCCTAGACACCATTTTTTTTGTTGTTAGTGGTGTGTGTGTGTGTGTGTGTGTGTGTGTGCATTTAGTACTTTAATTTACAAGTTAAATATAATGACTATAGTTAGGTTAGCATTAAAACAACTTCCAAAAGTAACTTAGAAACTCCAGTGCCTTGTATAGACCCAATGCCATTCATTGGAACACATATAATCTTCAAACCCAAATTCTACTATTGCTAACAGGAGGTGGAAAGCTAAAGTCTTGCTTTTTCATAGAGTAGAATGAGATTAAACCCTTTAGAATGCTGTGTAATAGTCTTAATGAGCCATCTTTAAAAAGCAATTATAGTGTATTTTCAGCAGCCTCTTTCCTGAACAACAGTTGTGATGAGACCATCTCCCATGGTAATGGTTTAATATTATTTCTGAAATCAGTCTTGTTTGAGGAATGTGGCATGAAAAAGGTCTGATTACTAGTAAACTTATTTTCCAAAGTATCTCTTTAAATGATGAAACTATTGCCATATCAAAATATTTTTGCAAAGACTCCTTTGGGGTAAATTTAATATAAAGGCACTGGTTTGAAACTCATTAGTGGTAAGCCTGCTTCCTTAGGCACAGAGGTCAAGTTTCAGCATAAGGTATGTAAAAATAAAAAATCTAAAGCAATAATAATAATGGTAATTACAAACTACTCCCAAAGAAAACATTTGCAAAATGCCTCCAAATGTGCATATATCATTATTTTTATTGCTTTCTTTAAAGTGAGATGTAGCGTAATGTACTCTGTAATAAGGACAGCATATGAACTAACAGCTAAAAATCATCCATGGAAATTCTAAATTCTCAAGTTTATTAAATAGTATTAGAAATAAGAAGGAAAACACAATTTTTCATTATTTCTTAGTAGTTGTCATATAGTCTCATATATAATATTAGATACTGTCAGAAGATATATGAACTTCCCTGATCCCACCCCTCTGCACACATACTAAGGACATGTTATCATTTATTGTTTGCAAAGACTACTTGCACTCTATTAGAAGCATAGAATGACACCTGGAAAATTCAGAAAGAAAAGGCTGAAGCAGTAGATTAAAATGAGTCTCTCACCTTCCTCGCATATTTCTCCTTTGTATCCTGGCACACAGATGCAGACTCCCATGATGCAGGTGCCGTGGCCAAAGCATGTTGGGTCAATGCATTGCTCTTCTGGAACATCGCACTCTGGCCCCTTCCAGCCATTCCTGCACACACAGTGTCCTTTCTCATATTCTCCATTTCCACCACACAGAACAGGACATGAATCTGAAGGTTGGCAAATGAACTTGTGATGTTCCTCATAATACTCTCAAAATATCCAAAGAGCAATTCTCTATTGATTCTGGCATAATATTTCAGGCCAAATAAACTACTATTTCTGTGTTACCCTTTATTAAATAAATGGGCATATGTTCATGATTACATAGAATTTTCCTCTTCCTGAAGTGCGTTCAATTATAAAGATACCCTGAATGAAGAAATTATATCAAGTATTTGCTGTTGATCCTACCATATTCTTCAATCAATCATCATCATCATCATCTAGAAGTTTTCTCTTTTATGGTTTTTCTTCCTCAAGCAGATGCATATTGCTTTTAGGAAGCAAAACCTGAAAATTCAGAACTAATAAATAGTGAGTTATTCATATTATAAAATATCATCTTTAAAAAGCTATGCAGTTAGGGCTGGGGTTGTGGCTCAGTGGAAGAGCGCTTGCATAGCATGTATGAGGCACTGGGTTCAATCCTTACACCACATAAAAACAAACAAAAAATAAATAATTTTTTTAAAAAAGCTATTGGGTTAAATTTATAATGGACACATGTCTACTCTGTAACACATTGTACAGAATCTTATTGAAACACTTGTTCTGTTTTGTCATTGTTTGTCTCCCTATGAAAACTATGGGACTTTTTAAATGAAAAGCCTATATCTTCTATTTCATTCTGCTTTTGAATGCCAACTATCAGCACTCTCCCTACCCCCTATCTTTGAGATCTATCATGGTTCTGGAATCTAGCTGGTGGTTTAGAACTCTGTGGTGAATGAAATTTAATCTAAAGAAAGTGAGTGTCTGAGAAACCTGAGATTAGCACACTGGGAACCTTATTAAAACATTAAAAATGATCAGGAAAGCACCTCTAAAATAATAACTGCAAGGCTATGTGAAAACATAGTGTGATTTACCATAGGCTTTCCAAGAATTAAACTATGGGCAAGTCTAGGAAATGGTAGTTTCTTAAATTTAATTTTCCAACCTTTACTTTCTAGGCTACTTACCAAATTATGATTACCCACCCCTTTCAGTTACACTGGTGTGTATAAGCACAAAATAACTTTGCCCACTTTTAAACTCAGACTATTGTGAATGAATTTATGAAGAAAATATAAGCATGATAAAGTGGTTTGGTTGACAATCTGGGTATATATTCCAGCTATTAGGTAACTTTTGATGTTTTTTAGTCTCTCTGAAGTCTTTCTTTGCTCATAAAACTGGGATTATAAAGAACTACCTCATAAGGCATAAGGTAGGACACAGTTCATTGCAAAGTATTTAGAACAGTGCCTGGTATAGTAGGTGTTGGCATTTGTTGGTAGTGGTGGGGCACGGCTGCTGTTGCTTCTGCCTCTTCTATTATTACTATTATTACTAATTCTGAGTTCCCAAATGACATCTATTTCCCTAAACCAATCAGAATCACAGAGCAACATTACCTCTAGCACAGTCAGGTCCAAGGAATCCTGGGAAACAATGACAATGGCCAGAGATACACTCTCCATTTCCATTGCAATTAGTTGAACAGTCATCCATTATTTCTATTAACATAAAGAAAGAGAAAAAAATGAACAAATCTCTCAACCAGAGGGTCTTTAATTTTTTAAGTTGGAAGAATTCGGGGCCTATGACAATCTTGCTCTATGCTATCTACAGAGCATTTACTGCTCAAAATCAGATGCCAAAGACTTCTGTAAGATGTCACATGCAGTATAGGATTATTAAAAGGGTCCTATATTTGCTGAATTGGCTATTTGAGAGCAGAACTAAAAACCAACCTTACTTCTAAAGTGCATAAAGGATATAGATTAATTGTATTCTTAAGAGACATTCATTATAAAGCTAAAAATGTCTGAGGATTATAGGACATTTCTCCAAAGCAAAACAGGCTTAAATAATGCAACCCCTAAGACAAAGACAACTGTTTATTTTTCAATCTTAGGTTCTTTCAAATAAAGCTTCTTCTCTAGCAACTTAGAAGATCTAATCTACTATCTTGACAGCTTAAATATGACAATCAGTATTTCATTTTCATTAATAAGTGACAATGGAAGGCTTTTAAAGTAAGTGTTCATATTAAATTCACCACCACTAAAAGCATTAGAACCTAAGTATTTGTTGAGAAATGCCTTCTTGGCTATAAATGCTTATTAGTTCTTTGCCACTAATTTTCTTTCAATCCATTCTCAGGGAATAGTCTTCAGGGGAATTGGGAAACCTTTGAAGGTGTCCATAGGTAGATCTGGTGACATAAAGATGTGTGGAACTATGATAGTACAGAACTGTGATAAATCTTATGTAACTTATCTGGAAAAGTATAGTCTCTGACAATGACTTTTAAATTGTAGTTTAAAATTGTATTCACATATAATAATGATCAAATTCTAAGTCTATGAACTATGATGGTTTCTATGTTTTACTCTTTCAGTTTGTGTGTATATGGTGTGTGTGTGTGTGTGTGTGTGTGTGTGTGTGTGTTATCCTCTTCCCATTAGTCCTTTTTATAAATTTTTCATAGCACTCTTGAACTCAGTGTTTTATGTTGTGGCATGTTAAACTCATACTTCTCATATGTACCAATTTTTCCTTTTACAATCCAATTTTCAGTTGGATAAGATATTTCTAATTACAAGGAGAGTTCTAGGAAGTGATCCTAACACCTTCCTTTGAACAATGAAAGTGAGAACTCACAATGAGGGTTGAAAAATAGACTTTCTGTAATTGTGGCCTGTGAACCATTTGTATCAGTAGGATCATCAGGAGCATTTACGAGACAGATATCTGGGCTTCAGCTCCAGATCTACTGAATCATTGTCTGAAGGATGTAGCCCAGTAATCAACATTCTAACAAACACCACAGTTGAATGTGCATGTGTTCACAATTGAGAACCAATGCTTTAAATAGTTATATTTCCTAGTTAGAAAACTTGTGGCCTAGATGTTGGAGTTTTGCCTTGGGCAGTATAAAGATGAAAAAGAAAGTTGTATCTAGTCCATCTGAGCGATTCTTAGAAAGCTGAGAATGAACCCAATGGCTGTGTTTTTAGCTACCATATTATTAGAGGGGATTATTCTTCTCACCCACATGTGAATATATCAGATTGCCCTTCGCAGGTTTATGATAGTTCATTCTCTGAACTCAATAAGCAAGTCACACATGACATTAACTGAATTACAATTGAGCTGGCTAAAATGTAATATCCAGCAAAGAGCCAGTCATGGTTAACTCAATAAAACATTAGCTATTTCCAGAAAATTATTAATGCATTTAACAAGCAATTATGAAAAAAATATAAAGAGTCTTTTTTCATTCAGAGATGAGAAATTATTTCTGTATTTTCTACTTATCTGAATTTATTTTACCAAGCAGTAGTAGCAGTTCTTAAATCCACATTAGGATTTCTCCTAGCTTAGATGGTTAATAGGAGGCCATGGAGGAAGCTTTCAAAAGTAAATATAGTTGAATTTAATTTCACACAAGATCCCATTGACAATTTTATGGAAGCAGCCTTGTGGGAATGTAGCTCTTCTGAAAAAATATATAATAAAGTTTGCTATCAAAATAAATAAAAATCCCTACATCTTATTGATTTATATAAGAACTATCCCAGGGCTCACACTGCTGCACAGAGCTTAACCCCAGCAATGTAAATGAGAAGAGAAGGCAATAAAGGAGGATTTTGAAGTTGCCATCTTCACTAGGTATGAAAGGGATAGTGGGACAGTCTAGGGACTCCAAGAAGGTGGTAACTTTAGCAGGAAAACATAAACAACTATCGATTAAAAAAAAGAAAGTGTTTTTCTATTTATGTTGGCCTCCAGTAAACTTTGCCTTCTATCTTTAAACTCTTATTTCAGAATCATTTCTCAGACTGCAGTTTATTAGAGTTAAGAATAATTTTGAAGCTATATGTTTAAAACCTCATTCATATGCTACAGTAAAAAGCCCCTTAGTATTCCCATCTATACTGATGATAGGATTTGCTTCTGGCAGTTTTTCTCATGGGAGAAATTTCAGGTAATAAATAATCTTATGGAATGAGTACAGTCTAAAGGGCATGGGCTTTGGAATCAGACATAGTGGGTCTCAAATCTGCATTTTGCCTCTCGCTGTCTTAGAGACCTTGCCAAATGATTTACTCTTTCCAAGTCTCTGTTTACTTATTTGTAATATATGTATCACTGTACCTGAGCTATCAGAGTTGTGATGAGAATCCAACAAGCTAACTGAATGTAAAGCATCTAGTATAGTGCTTGGAGAAGAGTGGCACTCCATGAGTGGTATATATTATCATGTTATGGAGCAAGTTGCCTGAGATTAAGTAATATCAACAACTCTTCCTATACTACCAGAAAATAATATATATTAATATAGGCAATTTAACATTCAATGAATGTTAATTATTAATTCTGTCTTGATCATTGTTAGTAGTGGACCAAATGTAGTCAGGATCAAGTGACTCTAATGTTATGAAATAGATGAATGAGCATCATTAAGAACAAATTCACACAAATCTCACTTTGTTTAATGAAATATAATAGCCTCTTTTTATTCTGATTAAGATATACTATACACATATAAAAATCAATAGAGGGAATTCAAGGTAAATGACTTTTATGTCTTTAATTGTTTTTGGAAATTTACTTGAATTTTTAAAAATAAACAGTAGCAGAAATGTTTTTGTTGCCTCTATTCTTAAAAAGACAACAGAAAGGTAAAGAAGCTTTCTTGCATAATCAAAAGGCAAATATAATGTGAGGGAAGGGGAGGGGGGATAGTAGGGGATAGGAAAGGTAGCAGAATACAACAATAACTAATAGGGCATTATGTAAAATTGTGGATGTGTAACCGACGTGATTCTGCAATCTGCATTTGGGGTAAAATTGGGAGTTCATAACCCACTTGAATCTAATGTATGAAATATGTTATGTCAAGAGCTTTGTAATGTTGTGAACAACCAATTAAAAAAAGGCAAATATAAAAATTGGATCTCAAGTATTAGGTTCTTAGTGGGTGAAGTAAGATACAGAAAAAAGCTCCAAATATATTTCTGGGTCTACTGATTTTTGAAAGGTTAATCACTTGGTCAGTGTTTTTTAAAAGTTTATGTATTAAAATAACAGGAAGAGAGAAAATCTTTACAAATATTTCATGTCTTCTAATTTCTTAGAAGTAGTAACTTGACCTCTAATAATTCAAAATAAGGCTGCATAGACAAATATGAAAAGTCCATCCATTTAACTTTCCACACTGAGTCTGATGAGTAGCAAAATAGTGATGTGATTTATATATATATTTTTAATATTTATATATATTCAAAATATGTATTTTTTTAACAAACACTTTGTTTTGGAAGATGTAAGAGCAGTAGAGGTTTTCTCTAGGAGAAAAATCATCATTGCAATTTTATTGCCTTTCTGATTACTTTAGAGGAAAATTTTAATAATTGTATGGCTGGAATGCCATTTTCTACTCACTGAAGGTCTTCAGCATCAAGTAAAAATAGAGCATAATTGTTACAAAGAGCAGATGGTATATCTATTAACAGTCAACACATCTTCCTAAACATATAGCTGAACAGGTTAACTAAAGGATAAAGTGGAGAGATTTGTATAGAAAACTGACAGCTGTAAAATATTTTTTCCTTTTTTTAAAAGACACGTGTCTTAGGAAAATTCACACAATACTGTACGGTGTCTATGAGTTGTTTACCCTCAGGACTCTACAATTGCTAAAGAGCTCAGCCTTATTCATATAAAGGGTCATGGGGAATGAATTTGGCAAAAAATGACAGAAGAGTGAGATGTCTCTGACTAACTAGGGTGACAGTGAATAAGAGTGTGTATAGGCATTATATTTAAAAAGAACATGTTTTAAAAGGCCCTGAACACACTGAAAGAGCCATTGTGATGATTTTCAAACTAAAAAAATTCTGAAAGGAAGGACTTTGAATGACTCAAGTTATTATCCTTAATATCCTTCTCTAAATACTCTTATGTTGTATTTTGAAGGCTTAATGGTTCTAGAATCAGTTGTTCTAAAGAACTGTATTGATGCCAGTTTGTCTATTTTAAAAGGTATTATTTGCCTTTTCTTTTATTATTCGAACTTGAAATAACAAGGCTTCTCTTGCTTGTTCCCTTCTTCACTGAAGTTTTTGTTCACCTACGTAGCCTTGGTAATATTAGCCAGGTAATTATTTTTGTTGAGAACATGTTAAAAAGAAGCAAACAGTAAGTATCCTGGAAAAGAAGCAAAGAATGGGAATTTTTAAAAATCTTAACCAGCATTGACACAACATCAATAACAACAATATAAATTTTTCTCATAGTGACCTACTCTGAATAATGACTTTAGGGTAGAATGAGCAATAAGCTTACATAGCACCTGTATGGCTTTCATCACTTGTATCTTCTAGAATTATACTGTAAATCCAAATTATAGCCAAGGCAGCTTACCGATTGCTGTAGTTAACACAAATACTTGCTCCACCTTTTTTCCATCATTGTAAAATGCCAGATACCAAGGTCCTTGGTCCATATACTCTATGAAACCTGTCTCTTGAAGTGAGGTTAAGATAAGGTTCCGAGGGGAGTGCTGGGTATCATCAGAGCTCTTGGAGTCCTGCTTCACCAGTTGTTTGCCATCCATTAGTTTTACAAAATCAAACTGGAACAAATACAGACACAAATATGAGCACTAATTTTACTTCTAGACTGGCAAACATCTCTAACTTCACTTGATCTATTCCATATTTCTTTGCTTTGGATGTGGGCAAAGTAGAAGACCAAGGTTATTAATTCTGAAGTATATTTGAACTCAAAAACTTATTAATTTTGAAAAAAATTATCATGATATTTATAAATGTTATAAACAGTTCAGATTTAGAGCATTCAAAATAATTGTTTAAAAGCCATAAACTAGGAAATAGAAAAAAATCTTCAGTATTATGCAAGAGAATCTTGACATTTTGCTAAAGTATCTGATAGAAGATACTTGAAAATACACATTCTGCTTAGAAATGTTACTGTGACCTTCTCTACAAATTAAAAACTGTTTTATGGTTTTTAAAACAAATAAATGAACAGTCAAAAATCTGAGAACATTCATCATAATTTAATACCTTTGAGGTAACACATTTAGAATATTCAAAATCCTTCCCCCACTATCATTACAAAAGCACATAGCACATGTTTCTTTGAATATTTTATAAGAGTCCGCATTGATAGCATTTTGATTCCCTGTCTATTCTGGCCAAGAAGGTAAGGTTTTGATTCTGGTCATATCTGTTGGGGAAAAAAAGCAAGGCCAAGGTGTTTATTCTTTTTGCTACTTCTCAGATGGAGTAGGGTTCCAAATGGACTACTGAAGGGAAAAAAATAAGGGAAAGAAAACAAAATCAATGTGGTGGCTAAGGTTTATGGAAAAGCTATGTAAACTGTAGAGGATTTACATATTTGAGTTATTATTCACAATAAAAAAGAACCATATTTACCTGTAAGGCATAAAAAACAGTGCCTTTTTAACTTATTTGCAATCAACTCTTTACTGATATTCATTCCTTCCTTCATCAGGGTAAGGGGGTAAGGATGCACAAACCAGTGAAAGAACCAAGGGCACTAACTCTAAGATGACAGGGCTGGGAAGCTCATAATCAACCTGTTCCAGAAAGCAGAGGTCAAATTTAATGAATATTTTTTAAAACGCTTTTTTTCTGAATCTGCCCCAGTAAATGCTATTCCTTATTTCTCCATGCCATTTTTTTTCATCAGAGTGTGATTATTCTGGATATTTCTTTGTACAATTTTCTGCCCTTACCTTTGATACTTACACAATTAAAAAAACCATAACCTTTAAACGGCTTAACCTACAATCCTCTAAAAGGGTTCAAGAAAATACACATAATATCAAATACCTGAGTATGTGTAGGTGGAATGTTCCTTCTGCCATAAATTCCCAGCAGAGAGTCCTTGGCTAGTGAAATATTGAATTTCAGGTATATAGGATGGTGGATAGTAATCTGAAAACGCCAGAATAAGCCAGGTGGAATGGTTTGCATGACCTGTGCGCCAATGTCAACTTCTCCAGTATCAATTGCTCGTCCCTTCTGAAACACTGAAGGTAGAGAAAATTACATACATATTAATCTTAATTTGTAATGCAATGGTTTTTAGCATTTCAAGAATAGGCATATCAAAATAACTTAATCAGCTTTTTCTTCATCCCTACCCTCTCCCATCTTTCAAAGCCTTATACAAATTAAATATCTTCTAAGGAGCCTTCCTTTACCAACCACTATGTCAGTCTCCATTTTGTTAAACTTCTATTGCATTTATTTCAATCAACTTGATTCATTTTAACCATTATTTACCAAGTGCCACCTTAGTAGCTGCAAGAGTTACAAAGATGAATAAGATGCAGTTGTTGCTCTCAAGGAACTTTGAAAATAACAGAGGAAATAGGACAAGTGCACAAATTAACATATTGTAAAGGGAAATAAGTGCTCTGGGCATTCAAAGGATGGAAAAGTATTTGGTTAAGGGATACTTCTCAATTCTGTCTTTATCCTCTTTTATTTATTTTTAGCATCTATCACCATGCAACATACCACACATTTTACTTATTTATTGTTTATTGCCTGGTTTTTTTTCCTCTGGGAAGGAAAAATCTGTTGCTGCTTTGTTCATTGATATATCACCAGTACATCGAAGAATGTAGGTAAATGTAGGCCAAGAATATATGTGATAAACATATTAAATTAATGAGTGAGTGAATGATAATAGGACTCTTGTGGGAGGTGACATTGAAGATGAGTCTTAGATGAAGTAAAAGATCTCAACACAGCTACTGGAAAGGGTATTAGGGAATAAGAAAGTGAAAAGAGGAAGGAAACTGTAAAGCTATGGTATAGAGTATGTGTATAAATAAAGGAGTAGTTAGAAAAAGAACTAGAGGGAAATAATGACATCATATTCTATAAGGCCTTGAATGCCAGTTGAACAGATTTATTTAGTAAAGGATGGAAAGCCATTAAACATTTTTAAGAAGAGGGAAAGGTTGTGGATGTAGCTCAGTGATAGATTGTTTTTTTTTTTAAAGAGAGAGTGAGAGAGGAGAGAGAGAGAGAGAGAGAGAGAGAATTTTTAATATTTATTTTTTAATTCTCGGCGGACACAACATCTTTGTTGGTATGTGGTGCTGAGGATCGAACCCGGGCCGCACGCATGCTAGGCGAGCGCGCTACCGCTTGAGCCACATCCCCAGCCCTCAGTGATAGATTGTTTGCTTAGCATTCATGTGGCCCTGGTTTGATACCCAACACTAAAAAAAAAAAAAAAAAAAAAGAGGTTAGGGGACATTAGATAGACTAATCTTGGGGCAGAAGTTAGAATGAATTAGAGAATGGAGATACAAGAATAATATAGAATTTATAGGGCAATGACTCAGGTGAAATGACATGAAGATCTACATTTAGTGTCAACCCAAATGACTCATGTAGAAAAGATACATTTCCAGTGAAAAATAATTTAGTGTGAATGGAAAGAAGGAGGAATGCCTGAGAAACAATGCAAAGGAAAATTCTACAGCAGAGCTTCTCAAACTTTAATTGTATAAGAAAGGGGGGTCTTGTCAAAACGCAAATTCATGTTCAGTTTTTGTAATTTCTCAGCTGATACTCATGCTGCATGGTTCACAATTCACACCCTGAGAAGCAAAGTTCTCACGTGTGAAGGCTAAGAGAGGGTCAAAACTGACCCCATGATTCTGAGTTTTTGGTGATTTAGACAGTGCTGATAACAAAAATAAGAAAAATAGAAGGAACTGTTTTGTGAGAGAGGACATTGTCGTATTTTCTAATTATTTCTGATGTTGTAGTTTAATATGCATTCCTTTGTCATCTGGTAGTAGGGAGGGAAGGGATACAAGAAGAGGAAAGGGAATTAGTTTGACTTGATCTTAAGCAAGGAAGATGACACCTCAGGAGGGGAAAGTTCAATTTGACCTCATTTCATACTACCTTTATATTTTTCAGCCATCAACTCCATCTCCACACCAAACAGTTTAAAAACACACATGGTCTCTGTCCTTTGTGTTCACCAGCTATAAAATTAACAGCCCATTAAGAAACACACCTGCAGTGGCTTTATTCAGAGGCCGATGCCTTGCAGCTCTTAACTCCCTAAAATACTTCCATTATTGCTTTTTGTGTTAAGGCCAAGAGTAATAACTATTTTAAGAATGTTCACTGTTAACTGTTAATAATAGATTTCAAATGCAATTTTGAACATAATTATGTATTACAGGACACATAATTTTGTGGAATTGACATTTATAATAAAATACACCCTTTGAGATAATAAATGACCAACTGAGGACCTTATTTTTCACTGAAAGTTACATTTTTCCATGTGAGACAGAGCAATTTGGTTCCCAAAGGGTTGATTAAACATTTAACTCTTAAGGTCCTAGAACTGACAAATGTCTTCAATGAGCAAATGATTAACAGACCATGTTTATGTGGACACTTCTGTTCTCAACTAATTGTTTAGTTTATTGGACTGCTCTCCTCATTAGAGGCTTTTATCACTTCTTAAAGTGCATCACTTGGCCAAGCAAGCTCGTATAAATCTAAAACAATTATAAATGTTCTAGGGTCAACAAATACTGTTTTTTTAGGTGCTAAAAACCCACTTTTAATGACTCGATGTAATTTTTAAAATTCTAGTCAAAACTGGTTGATGGATATTAATCTTTCCATATCAACTCATCAAATGCTAGAAAATCTCCTCCTTCTGCACTTTATGGCATGATATATTACATAATGAGGCTACTTAAATGTTATTCACTAAATCAAAAGAAACTCATAAAGTTGTGTTGTTGGAGTTTCCTCATCATTAACAGTACTGTATATTTAGAGCACATCTGCATAGGTTATTTATGAAAATAATTTTAAAAGATGATGATCTTACCCTTTGAGAGCTTACATTTAAGACCAGTGAACAGAGATGACAATATAGTAATGAGCATGTGGACCATGATTTAAATAAAGATAATAAAGCAAGGTAGTTGCAGTGACTTAGTATTAGAGAAGTTCTCATAGTGTGTAGATAAAAAATTTCTCAGCCTCTAACCTTTCAGAGCTTTGTGAATCAGAAAGGAAGATATCTCTCTTTTAGTAATCTATACCACTAAGTAGCTTGCTCCATTTTTATCAATCTCAAAATAAGTTATGGACTACAATATAGTGATTATGAGCTCATTTATTATTTCATTATCTTCTCAAAGATGGAGCAAACTAAAAAGAAAAAAATTATATGCAGAAAAACTACAAAATTTGATTTTTTTGAAGAAATTCTGCTTTAACATACATAAGAAATAGATATGGTCAAACTTAACACTGACTGTGATCCTTTGCAAATTGTTAATAGCAGAACACTAAGGTAGAGTTTGTGTAATGTTCATATTTCACTTATCATTTAATCACTTGTTTTGCTGAAGCATATCAAAAGGCCCAAGGAGACCATATTCACCAGTAACAGAAAACTTTTCCTTGTACAAATTCAGAATGAAATGCAGAGAGCCACAAATCATATCACACTGTGCAGTACTATAGTTATCACAGTTTCACCAATATCCCCCAATTTAGTTTGAGGTAAACACCCTCTTTATAGGTTGCAACACAGGCATCAACTGCTGAGCAGGAAAAGCCAATGGCAGATAGGTTGTGTTGAAGCATGGCACATTAAGTGATGGTAGCTTAGTTCAAAAAGAAGAGGTCAAGCTTCCTGGAAGGCAAAAAAAAAGGAAGGGTAGCTGGAATTTATGTCAGACACTATGTGCAATGTCTGCATCACTTAAACCAAGGTTTCATACATTGAGATCCAGACACATACCTGGATAGTAACAAAATAATAACAACATTGTTCTAAAATAGGGGGTAAATAACTATATTCTGGATATATATATATATATTTCTACTTAATATAGTTAGATATGCTTCAATGATTTTATGTCAAACAATCAAACATTGGTAGAAGATTTTGACATGTGGTTATTAAAAAGTATCCACTATTAGTTCTTTATGTGAAGATGACTAGATTAAAGGCTATGTATGCTCTTGCCCACAATAGTAATCTGAGCAGTCTTTTAGAGACATTTGTAAATTCCATGAGAAGTATCTAAGCCTGTCCAAAGAAAAGAAAAATAAATAGGCATTAAGAAAATATTTATTTCATCCTCTAGCATGTTCAGATTTTTGAAAAGACTTTGGTATGGTTTTTAGCTGAATTAGTCCTAGTGTATGTCTCATGATTTACGGATCATTATGGTCCTACAAATATAATATTAGTTTCATAGTAACAAGTCTCTGTAAAATTTAGAATATCGGTTCTTGGAGCAAAACGGGGAGGTAAAACCAATCTCTGTTCCCTGTGATCAAAAGCTATAAAGAGCTGAGCATGATGGCACACACCTGTAATCCCAGAAGCTTGGGAAGCTGAGGCAGGATCATCGTGAGTTCAAAGCCAGCCTCAGCAAAAGTGAGGCACTAAGCAACTCAGTGAGACCCTGTCTCTAATAGAATACAAAATAGGGCTGAGGATGTGGCTCAGTGGTTGAGTGCCCTGAGTTGAATCCCTGGTACCCAAAAGAAAAAAAAAATGCGAAGAGATGAAGAGGATACAGCATAAGCTTTACCATTTCCATCTACATAGGCTCATATGATTTTTTATATTGAAGAAAAATATGTATTGAATTTTCAGTTCTTCAGAGGAAGATTATCCATATTATATATCATGGATAATATCCATATTATATATCATGTTTTTATATCCATTATATAACCCAAGAGCAGTCAAGATAAAGAAAATGAAGAATGAACCTTGAACATAGCAGGCACTTATTTAATAATTATACAAATGAATAAATAAAATAGTAATATTGATCATTTACTTCGTTCACAGTAACTTTGAGAATCTATTTTGACATTTCAGTGCAAGGTTTGGAGGGAGGAAGAACTGAAAGTATCTACACACATAGGCTTTTGGGAATTCATTGTGAATAAAATGTGCTTATAATATAAATAAAATCCCTCTAGCTTACTGACACTGAAAATAAATTGCTGACTCTGTTGAAAATTTCATTAACTAATCTTGAGAGACATATTACTATACGAGTATAAACAATATGTCCAAAACCTGAAAGACTTCATATTTGAGTACAATAGGTTATTTGGTATTACATATTTCTTTTCATGAAGAAGTGAAATATCATTGCTAAAATTTTATCCTTAATTAAAGACTTATTTTGACTCCATATATATTTTATTGAACATGTATAATATAAAAGTCATAATTCTCTTTTTAGAAGGATTTCTTTAAATTTTGTTGTTAAAATGTGCAATTCCCTAAAAAAAATAAATAAAGTTCCACAGTTCTTATCATGGGTCTACTGACCATTAAGTGGCATTCACTGAAGTTAGTTTCCAAATATAAGGCTGTTTGGAGTTATTATACAATCTCAGAGTATAATACAAATTGTAGGATTTCTGTATGCTTATTACTAATAGTATATGAAGTAGCCGGTCTCCTGGAATTTCCTAAGTGAAAGCTAGAATTGATATAAACCCAAATATATCATCATTGAAAGGAATTACAGTTCCTAAATAAGTGGAAAGATATTCCATGTTCATGTACTGCCATCTTACTATTGTTAAGATGGCAGTACTTCCCAAACTGATTTACAGATTCAGTGTAATCCTTATCAAAATTCCAATTCTCATTTTGCAGAAACAGCCAGCCTGACCCTGATAGTAAGGGCTAAAACTATAAAATTCTCAGATGAAGACCTACACATAAATGTTTTCAACCTTGGATTTGACAACAATAAATAACAAAAGAAATGGTAGACAAACTGGACTTCATCAAAATTTAAAACTTTTGAGCTTCAAAGGACACTATCAAGAAAATGGAAAGACAGCCTATAGAATGGGAGAAAATATTTGCCAATCATATATTGAATAAGGGACTTTAATGTAGAATACATTTAGAAGATATATACTTCAACAGTAAAAAGACACATAATTGAAAATGGGCAAGTTGCTTGAATAGATATTTATTCAAAGAAGATATATAGATGGCCAGTAAGCACAACAATAGAAGTTCAACATCGTTAGTTAGCAGGGATATGCAAATCAAAACCACATTGAGATGCCACTTTATACCTATAAGGGTGGTTAACATTAAAAAAACACAGAAAATAACAAGTGTTGGCAAAGATGTGGAGCAATTCACATTCTCATAAATTGCTGGTAGCAATGGCAAATTATGAAGCTACTTTGGAAAACTGTTCACCAGTTCCTCAAAGAGTTAAACATATACCACATGACCCAGCTATTCTACTACTTGGAATATCCCCCTGCCCCTGACAAAATGAAAATAGGTGCTATCAAAAACTTGTATACAAATGTTCATAGCAGCATCATTCATAGTAGCCAAAAAGTGAAAATCCACAAAAGTTCTATCAATTGATGAATGCATTAAAAAATGTGGTATATTCATTCAATGGAGTGCTGTTCACCCATTAAAAATGAAATATTGATATATGCTATGACATTTATTAACCTTGAAAACATATAAGAAATCAGAGCCAAAAGTTACATATTATATGATTCTATTTATATGAAATGTGGAAGTATTCAAATCTAAGGATACAACATGTAAATTACAACAATCATGATACAACATGATTTCCAGGGGTGAGAGGGAGGTGGGGATGTGGCATATGGAGTGACGGGCAATGTCTGTGAGGTTTCCTTTTGGTATGATGAAAATAACTTAAAAATAAGTAGTAGTGATAGCTACACAACTCTATGAATATACTAAATTTAGTGAATTGTGCATTTTAAGTCAGCAAATAATATATAAATTATAGCTCAACAAATCTCTTACAAAATATGGTTATAAAGCATAAATTGACATAGCACACTAATACATACACATACAAACTATAGTGCACTGTCAAAAGATATCTGAGACATTTCTAAGTGGTTTTAGAATGTCGCTTATTACCTAGAATTTGAACTGTTCCTTGGACAGTTCTTTTAAAACATGTGACAGGACTGGACAAGGTGGTTCACACCTGTAATCTCAGCAGCTTAGGAGACTGAGGCAGGAGAATCAAGTTCAGAGCCAGCCTCAGCAACTTAGCAAAGCCCTAAGCAATTCCGTGAGACCCTGTCTCAAAATACAAATATAAAAGGGGCTGGGATGTGGCTCAGTAGTTAAGCGCCTCTGGGTTCAATCCCTGGTACCAAACCAAACCAAAGAAAAAAATGTATTTAGGAGTAAGCAGAAGAGATGCCTATTTTCTATATTTTATACAATGCTAAATATTATTGTATATAGGTATGTAAGTTATTAAGTTCACATCATTTTGGACTTTAGAATGTTGGTAGGGGGGCTAATCATAGATCAGTTTATCCAGATTTCCCTTTAATTTAGAATAAAAATCTCCTAAGGACAGGGTACTCATATCGACTCCCTGGGCATTTAATTAAAAACAATTATATGATGATCTACTTATCATATAGTTGAGAGTAATAAAGGAGTTGTACAACATTTTGTATTTGACCTTCAGACAGAGAAGCATCTGGCATAAGCACCAGTTTTCATAGGTACCATATTGTTGCAGTCTTTAATGTCTACCTTTTAAGAACCCAGAAAAATCTTCAATAATATCAAATGAAAATTTCTCAAAGACAAAACTCATTGCAGAGTAACATTAACAATATGGATAAAAATAGATGTTAATATTTATTGAACACTTACTGTGTCCTCTTTTTGAATTTATATATGTAGTCTCTTTCATATTCAGTTTACCATATAATTTGATGTCCCAGTTTATTTCCAAGGCTCCTCCCTGCTCTTGCTCGGCTTCCTCTGGGACTTTGGTTCCCTTCCCAATCTCCTTTCTTATTAGCATCCTCAATCTCTCCCTCTATTCACTTTTTATTCTTTGTCTTTCAATAAACCCAAATCTCTCTTGTTTTAGAAAAAAAGAGAATAAAATAACCCAATGCCCCCTTTTCTAGTTATCATACTATTTATCTCCTTCCTTTCCTTGCCAAAGTGCCTTCATCTATTTCACTATGCACTTATCTCTTAGTCTGTTATCATCTGCATTTTCTCTTATCACTCTATTATTTCATTCTCCTAATTATATACTCCTTAAGGTCGCCAGGACTGATTTTTCTTGTTTCCCTAAGAAAAAAAAATTAAAAAGTCACACTATTTCTAAATAATAGTGACCTTTTCATCTTTCTTTTAAGCCTTTAAATACCTTATTTCATTTCTGTACAACAGATTGTATGTTATTTTTGCATTGTGCCTATATGTATCCAAGTTTCTTCTAGTTCTCCTATTTAATAGGAATCTTCTCAAGGGCAAACTATGTCTTCTGCATCATTTGTTAACTTAATTTTTTTAGTTATAGATGGATATAATACCTTTTTATTTATTTTACATATTTTTTTTGTTGTAGGTGAACACAATACCTTTATGTTATTTTTACGTGGTGCTTAGGATGGAACCCAGTACCTCATACATGCCAGGCAAGTGCGCTACCACTAAGCTACAACCCCAGCCCCATTTGTTAACTTTTTAATATATTTAGTACAGTTAAATTACCAAGTTGATCCATAGAGCATTAAAGATCATGAGTTTCTATGTTTCTGAATAGTACTATTTAAATTTTTCTTCTCTTGTTATTATTTTAATGAAGGGTTTGAACTGGTTAAGCATGTCTCTGTCAACCCAACTTTCTACTTTTATTCTTCCCTCTTCCAGAAGAAGATGGTATTTGTCTTCTGGTCAAGACACTTTCAGGAGGACATACAATGGAAATAAAAAGGCAACTCCAATGACTAAGTTAACCCAAAGACTCTTAATACTAGGTGAAGGCAGAGAAAGGAGATATGATTATTATGTGTAGGATTACAAAAGTTACACAGTGTGAAAATGCAGACTTGTGCATTAAATACCTGAACTTTAGGACTTCATTTTCAAAAGTAAATTTCACATAAACTAGAACTACAGTTGACTTCACAAAAAAGCTAATAATGTTTTTAACTTCCTCCAAAAGTAACATAGGCTAAAATGGATATAAATACATCCTTACAGAACCAGATATACACATGGCTGATAAATTTCTACAATGGCCTGGCTCCTCCAGAAAACTAAGATGTTGTAAAGATGCTAAGGGAGGATCCCCTTATTTGGAAGCACAAGTCCACTTAGTGTCCTTGTTAGATGGAGCCTATTGACTATAAGGACCACAAGTTAGGTCCATTTTCTCTGGCATCATAGGAAAGGTGTGTATTTAGTTTTTTAAAAAATAAATAAAATAAAAAAATTTAAAAATAAATAAAATAGAATTACAATGAAATAAGAATGAAACATTAAACATATATGACCAAGAACATTTAACATGAATTTTTTATACAATAAATAAGTTTGCCTTTTAGCATAGGGAATCCTTTCCATAAATCTGTTTTAGAAGTCAGGTCTCCAGTATGCTTTAGAAAAGCCTTTGTTAAAACTGAAGTATATTGATAAAGTGATTTAATATAGTTGAAAACAAGCTGCAGCACTCTAGCTGGGCCCTCTGAAACCTTGTGTTAGAGAAACATCTATATAGCATTATAGGAAGCATTTACTGTAATTTGCCATCAATCTTTAAAAATAATAATGTTAAGCTCCCAACAATGTTGTCTTTGTTAGTGCATTACTACTATTTTATTCATGCGGTTTGTTGTGCTTATATGAATTATTCTCAATTCTACCACAATGTCCTGGGCTATGATATCCTTTAAGTAAGATACTGCAACTATGGGTTGACTCAAAGGGCAGCTGAGTGCATTTTAATATCCACATGTCCTTTGAACCAATACTGAAGAACCACAGCATTATGCTGCAGGACTGTGTTCCATCTGAATGCACAATGATTACCTGGGTAGGGTTGGTGCAGTTCTTTAGTTTTGTACCACAAAATGAATACTGACCTGCTGATTGGGTCTGTGAAAAAATATCTGCAAAATTCTAAGCAAATTTAAAATTTAACCTGTTTTTCAAAGGCCACAACTATCATTGCATAGATTGTTTCAATCTCTCTGTGTCTCAGGTTCGACAAAACAAAGGTAAAAAGGCAAACACACACACAGACACACACAGACACAATCCTTCCCCCAGGTATACAATGAAATGTAGTTGTTAAAGGCACATTTTACACTGTCAGTAAAATTTCAAAGTTTAAAGTTCAAAAAGCACTGTCTGTGTGTGTTTGTGTACAGATATCTTTTAGATTGAGGAGGAGTGGGCAGAGCATCTGAACAGAGAGGTCTTTGATATGAAATTTAAAACTGCAAAGTACTCTTAGGGATATACATTTGGACTGGATGGTTTGAGATCTGAAATCTGGATAGCTGTAAATAATTAGCCTTGAGAAAATAATTTTATAAAAAAGAAAGGGCCCAAAGTAGTGTAATGAACTAACAGGAAAAACTAGATCCCAATCTCAGCTCTGCTTATAATCATTATGTTGATTATGCAAAGCAAGTTACTTAACTTCTTGTGTTTCATTTTCAACTATAAAACAGGGTAACAATAGCTGCCATAGCATAAAATGGTTATGTGGTAAAATACATAGCTGTTTTATAAAATATTTTGAAATTGTAAATGGTTTCTAAGTGCCCTCTATTATTGTTATATACATGTCAGAAATCCAAACTTGTACTGCAGAAATGGGATTAATTATTCAAATTACAACAAAACTTGCAGCAAGTACTTTAAATGGAAAATATGGTTTACAATCATACTCTTCAACCATTTCCCAGAGTGTATCCCTTTTGTAAAGATAAGTCCATTTTTATCTGGTTTGACTAATTGTTCTTCCTTAACTGCAGAATTTGAATTCATTGACTCATGACATGCACATCTGGACAGGACCTTAGAGATAAACTCATCCTGCTGAGCATCACCCCATGTTAGTCAAAGCCTTACAAACTGCCAAGAGAATGGATAGCATAGAAAGGAAAAGAAAAGGGAGTGTGAGGTTTGACAAAGATGTGCATCCTTCCATCACCTTCTTTGTTTTATATTTAAATTTCTAATTTTCAAGTAAGATTTAATTTGCAAAAAGGGATTCACTGACCCATTAGTCCTGTTCTCTAGCCCCTGAAAGGGTTGAAAGCCAAGCTCCTTTATTTTTCAGATGAGAAAGTGGAGTATAGAGAGGTGAAACTGTAGTCACTATTGGGTCTTGGCTGAAGCATCTTCACGACAGGATATAAATTGTGTCATATCAATCAAATGAGTGTTGTTTACATGGTCATATATTCAGCAGACACTGACTAGAAAGTGTCATTTTTTTTCCTTCAGCTTTGTGGTGATTGATCTTGTAGGATGAATTTCAAAGAAATGCCACTCCCCCTCAAGGCCAATCTTTTGCAAAATTGTTAAGGAAACAAAATCTACCTTTAGTATCCTTCAGTTTTCTCTCTCCGCCACCCTTCTTAGTTCCTGGTGTTCTGTTTTTGCATCAACCTGCAGGAATTCGGTACTCTTGGACTCAATAAATTTTATCTCATTGAGACAGCTACTGAAAATATTGGGCTTTACCTGAGCCCTATGCTTCTGGAAAACAGTACTGGCTAAAAAATTCCCCTACTCTTTTGTGTTCTGAAAAATGGCTTACTGGAAAGCTACACACACACACACACACACACACACACACACACAAATACACATGACATACTTTCCCTACATGTCTTATTAGATAAATCTCTCTGTCCATTCTTTGTATGACTGCTGCAATTTATATATTCGTGTTCCAGTATTACAATAATATATGAAAAACAAGATGTGGAATCAGATGTCCTCATTTTTAGTCCCAGACACAGATTCTCCAAATCCCCATTATTTGTCTCATTAATAATTACCTAACATTAAAATTGTACCCCCAAACTAGCTAGGTACAGAGATAAGCATTTTCTGCACAGTTAACTGATGGAGACTACCCTCGAGTACAAAACAATCCCCCTGTGGATTACCCCACATGAAACTTATCTACTCCTCTCTATAAAAGACTAAGCTAAACCTCTATATTGCAATAGCATGAATAAAATCAATTTCCTTACTTGTTCAGTTTTTGTGTTTGACACTTTGTGTTTGAGAAGTTCTTCAGCAATTTACATATTTAATTTGTGTTACATCATTATGATAACAGAGTTGAAAAAACATAAAATGTGGAACCAGTGTCCTCAGTTTTAGTCCCAGTTCTTTCTGAGTGATCTTGAACTTTTGGGGATTAATTTTCTTCACCTTTAAATAAAGTTGTTGGACTGGATAAGCATGAAGATTTTAATATTATAAACTTGTTGATAAATTATTTTGCAATTATTTTAATTATTTATGAATGCTACATGATGCAGATTTAGAAGTAAGCCTTATTCCTATCTTCCTTTGCTTTGTTTGAAGTAGTTGTTATATAACATTTGCTAGTTAAATGGAAAGAGTTGTGACTAGTTTGTATGCTTCAAAGGTACTTAAGGATTATATTAGTATGATGACTTAAATTCTATAAGTGTTTATTGAACAAGGACAACTTATGGTTTCTTTAAATTTTTATTTTGGCATATGCCAGTGTGAGAGTGTGACATCTTAAATTCTAGAATGTTTTAAAAATTTTAGCATACTAAATGTCTATAACCAAATGCCCCTTTTCCCTTTCATTTAGATAATTAAGTGCTGAAAAAATAATTCTATTTCCTAATGAGACACATATAATAAATGTTCATGAGGCACCAATTCTAGTAAATTTGATTTTTTAAAGTGCCTTTCAACTTATCCATCATTTGATGATAGTGATAATTTAAAAACAATAGATGTTAAATTGGTTAAATAAAAATAGCCCGAATTTTAAGAAAAGAAAACATCATATCACAAGGAGGTCATCATATATAGAAAAGTTGCTACTGATGTTGTAGGACCCAATTGAATGTAAATGAAGGTTTTAAAAACTCAAGGTAATTTTCCAGTCTTCTGGCCTAATATTATTTATTGTTAAACACTGTGCCAGAAATTATGATATATACTTTAGAGCCATTGTCTCATTTACTCCTCACTACAACCATATGAGACAGGTACTGTTACTATCATCCTTATATTACAGATAAGGACATTGGTTCAGCAAGGTTGTGTCAATTACTTAAGGTTGGAAAGTCAGTAAATGACACAGTCAGTATTCTATTCCACATGTGCCTGACTCCAGAGTCCAGGCTCTTAACCACAATGCTACAATGCTCAATCCTCCAAGATAGTAAAGAAAATAATGTAAAAAATATTATGTGGTTGTCAGTTTCATAATTTAGGGCATAAAGCATCAATACAACCTTCCAGAACTGTATTTACAGGGTATGTGCTATCTAGAAAATTATAAAAGGATTCAGTTGACCACTTGAAAATATCCCTATATTGTATTACATCTTCTGCAAGGTTTGCTTTACCATACACATGGCATTATAAAAAATAGAGCTCTTTTTTTATTCGATAAGTAATTAGAAGTAAAGACCAAATAGAGTAGAAACATGATGTTTCTACTTTTTTTGTCCAGGATTCATAAAAAATCAGTTTACGCTAATACTTTGTTTATATACTAACAATCTATAATGATTTTTCTTACTAAAGTATTAAATTGAAATTGTTTTTCCTTCTGTGTTGTTATACTTGAGCAGAATACAAATTGTTTTTTTAATTTATGAAATTTGTCACAATACTTTAAAAATATAAGTGAATAGAATGTCTCCAAATTCGATCATGAATAGATTCTGGGGTTTTGTTTTATTATGTAAAAAAATTTTGTGGTCTTCGTATACATTTCATGTGTATATTCAGTACACAGTTGACCCTGAAACCATGTGGAGGTTAAGGGCACTGATTCCTGCATGGTAAAAAATTCATGTAAAACTTATGACTCCCCAAAAACCTAACTGCTAGTAGCCTGCCATTGATCAGAAGCCCTACCAATAATATAATCAATTGATCAGCCCATATTTTGTATGCTATATGTATTATAAACAGTGAAAATATATAAGAATTGCAAGAGATCACTTTTTTTTTTACTGTGATACACAATTTACTAGAGGAAAAAAACTGCTGACATTGAGATGATCAGTGTCACATGGTGTTTGAAGCAGATATTCTCAAACGTGAGCTTACCACAATAGGTACAGGAGGTGGCAACAAAGTTATTATACTACTACTGTATGCACTGTACGCACTACAGTTAATTATATGTAATTACAATCTAATACTGCATCTTCAGGTTTACATTACTCTTGACTGTGAATAGTGCCATGGGTGGTCTATAAGTATTTGTGTGCATATGTTTTGATAAATTTTAACTTTTAAAAAGTTTTGCATAAATTTTAGGATAGTAAATGATAAATAAGCTGTTATCTACATATATCATATATTTTTCTGCATTCATGACTTACCTGTTTTTTTTTGGGGGGGGGGTACCAGGGATTGAATTCAGGGGCCCTCGACCACTGAGCCACATCCTCAGCCCTAATTTTTGTATTTCATTTAGAGACAGGGTCTCATTGAGTTGCTTAGTGCCTTGCTTTTGCTGAAATTGGCTATGAACTCGCGATTCTCCTTGCCTAAGTCTCCCAAGCACTGGGATTATAGGTGTGCGCTACTGTGCCTGGCTTAATTTTTTTTTTCTGGCTACTTATAGGCTATACGGTTGATCTGTGATTTTTTTTCAAATTGCAACACATCTTCAAATAATAACTGGCATGTAAAGGACCCTAAGAGTTCAAATATCTGTTATTCAAGGATTAATTATAGCACAGAAGTTAAGAAACAGGGCTCTGTAATCAGTCCACCAGTTTCTAGCTCTGTTATCTGGGGCAAATTACTTACTCTCTCTGTGCTTCTGTTTCTCAATTGGAAAATGGCAATCATAATATGTTTCCTTCATGATATAATACAAGTAAAGTGTTTGCAACAATTCTTGACCCCTGATAATTGTTAAAGCAATTTTGGCCATCATCATCAACCTACTTTTTAGAAATGTATCATAAGATATCTGAGATAGAATACAAAATTAAATATACCCTGATGATACCTATGTGATAACCTATTCCTATCTTATATTTTTCATTTCCTTCAGATATTTCTGAATCTCAATATCAATGACAAGAAACCCTGAACAGATAGATATTTCTTCAGACATAGAGGAATGAGAAAAATCAGGTAAAGGAAATTAGGAAGAAAAATCTGTGTGTACTCAAACCCCTTCTTCTGTCATCTCTGAATCCTTTACGCCCCTCAACTCCTCTCAGCAATAACAATGAAATTGTTGATGAGTCCAGCCTAGAAACATATTTTCAAACAACATGTAAAGAAAACTTGTATCATTACTGAAAACTACAACAAAGCTATTATCTTCTCCTGAACTATAAGTATTATTTTTTAAAATAATTTTTAGTTGTTGATGGACCTTTATTTTATTTATTTATATGCAGTGCTGAGAATTGAACCCAGTGCCTCACACATGCTAGGCAAGCACTCTACCACTGAGCCATAACCCCATGAGTATTATTTTTCATTGAAGCATGGACCATAGCAAAGTGAACTATTTCAAAAGCAAAGAAAAATGAAACCTAAAAACAACCCTCCAAAAGGAATTAAACACACACATCAAGAATACTAGCTCAAGCAATCAAAAAACAACATATCCTATTTGGAAATGATGAACCAAAACACAACTATCTTGTTACTCCTATAAAATCATAAGCTTCTTGAGTGTAAGGTTTGGATCACTCACTTATTTGTTTATTTTTGATCTCCTAAAAATACCTATGATACTGCTGGCTATACATGTTATCAATTTCTGTTTTTCGAATTGTCTTCCTGAAATTTAACACAGCTTGGGTCCTTTGTACTGAGTCTTATTTGAAAAGCAGCCATAATACAAACATCCAGTTGTTTTTAATGCTTATATATTAAAACTAACACCATTCAATGTGAATAAGAAGTTGGGAGTGCTAGTATTATGATATTTATTGTAAATCAGTCAGATAGTTAGTTGAAACCCATGTTGGTTAAAGTTATCAAATCAGGACTCAAAGTGATATGACATTTCCCCAACTAGAAATGATTCAAGGTCTCCAGCTAGAAAAAATGCTATGTTCTCCTATTTTGACATAAACATTCACCCTCATATTAAGCAGAAAAAAAGCCCTTTTTACTGTAAACAAAAGAAATTTCTGTATGCCCTTTGTAAAATGTTATATAAAAATGTTGGGCTTCGACACAAGAGAACTTAATCAAAATCCCATGTTGCTTCAGGGTAGCTATATGTGAAATGTAATTTCCATTGTATTGAAAGTTCCATTCAGTAAATATTTATCTATTTTCAAAATTGCCAATATATTTGAAAAGTTTAATTGGTTTATACTCAAGGCACTGGAGAAAAGAAAAATTTGTTTTGACAATACATTTACATGTATTTATTCAGTTCACGTTAGAGTACTTCTTTCAAGTGATCATGAAATTTAATGTGAAGTGAAACCATCCTACATATGGTCCTAATGACTAATTTAGAAGAAAATTAATCAATAATCAATCAATCATTTTGATCACTGTACCTTTTTTCTCTGATTTGTCAGAAACTTTTCCTCCAATTGGAGAGTAAGTAGTATCCATGGATTCCGTCCCTCTGTTCCCTTTGCTAATTCCATTTTCATAGAGCTGTCCTTCAACTGGTTGCAATTGCCAAGTCAGGCCAAACAAATGTACTGCTGCAAGAAAACAAGTTATATATTAACTTATTCAAACTCACTGACAAGGCCTCCAAAACCAGCTATCCTTTTGTACCTAGAAACCCCATAACCAGTTATCTTTTAGTTAGGTTGAGCAACTAGGAGTATACACCTACACCATACTTTTACTTTACTACACTACTTTTCCAATTAGCTGTTGTTAAAGCTCTGAAGCTACAGATATCCCAGAAATAGGGTTAGAGATGGGAGGATTAGCAGTAACAGTGGGATTTAACTCAGTTCTTCAGTGCTGTGACCCACCTGTTCCCTCTCCACTTACCTAACTTTCGTTTGCACAAGGAAACTACTGCAGAGTAATGTTAATAGACTATCAAGAGAACATGGGAAATCTTCCCAGTGGTTCTGATTCAATTCAATTCAATTCAATTCAATTCAGAAAATATCTCCTGAATGCCTCATGTGCATAAGACTCTATGATAGCTGCTACAGGTGTTTAAGTCTAGATGACGAATGGCATGGGATTTGGTAGTATTGTAAGTATAAAATAACCATAATAGTATATGGAAGAATTGACACAAGAAGTTCATATTTTTGAAAGAAGATTAAAAAGTATATGTAATTGGTCATTATGAGGGAAATGGCACACTTAATCTTGATAGAAATATAAAAATACAGTGAGCTTTATGGAGGGAAATGTGGCACCATCCCCCCCACCAAAAAAATAAACAAAACCTTTAAAATCTGGTTGATCCTTTGAGACAATAATTCAATGTCTATGAATTAACTATGAATGTGGCAGACTATGACTATCCATCATAACATATGAAAATAATACTAAAAAGTTCTGATAAAGCTAAATATTCACTAAGCGAGGTTTCATCAAATAACTGGCTAAATATAGTAAATAATAAAAGACTGTGGCTACTGAAATCATGTTGCAGAATATCAAGCAATGAAATGGGAAATATTCATGATGCATCAAATGAAAAAAAATATCAGGTTCCTAGACAGTATGAATAGTATGATCTGAAATGTGTGTGTGGTGTGTGTGTGTTCATTTCTGGAGCAAGAATATGCTGAAGGATATAGTACAGGGAGCTTACAAAGGATTTTTATTTTCCTCCTTATGGTTTCTATATTTTCTGTATATTTTACAGTGAACATGTGATATTTGCCACCTAGAGAACAAGAAGATTTTATTTGAAGAGAAACAGTTTAAAGGAATGATGTCTTAAATTTGGCTAGACTGATCAAGAATGATTTTATGAATGAATAATTTTAGAGATGAACTTTGAAAAATGTGTAGGACTTTGATGGGTGACAATTGAGAGGGAAGAAGAGGCTGGTTGAACAATTATGAATTTGTCAAGTATAGGATGTACTTGAGGCAAAAGAAATGTTCAGATGTGAGTTGTCCCCCAAAAGTTTAAGTATGAGACAATGCAAGAAAGTTTAGAGGTAAAATGAATGGGTTATAAAAGTTTTAACCTAATCAGTGCATGAATTCATTGATAGGAATTAATTGGATGGTAACTGTAGACAGGTAGGATGTGGCTGTAGGAGGTGGGTCCCTGGGGTCCTGTCTTTAGTGTATATGTGTATATGTGTGTGTGTGTATGTATGTATGTATTGTGTGTGTATGTGTGTGCATACACACACACTATACATATATAAATATATGTATTGTGTGTGTATGTGTGTGCACACACACACTATACATAAATATATGTATAGTGTGTGTGTGTGTGTGTGTGTGTGTATTCCTTCTTGAGCAGAGCTTTCTTTCTCTCTGCTTCTTGGTGCAATGTCCTGAGACACTTTCCTCTACCACACTCCTCTACCATGATGTTCTGCCATACCTTGGACCCAGAGCAATGGAGTTGGCCATCTATGGACTGAGATCTCTGAAACTGTGACCCCACAAATAAAATTTTCCTACTATAATTGTTATCATTAGGTCTTTTGGTCATAGCAGTGAAAAAGCTGACTGAAACAATTAAGTTTCTGGGATCCATTAGAGCTTAGTTTTGTGGAGGTAGTTGTGGAAGTTAAAGCCAGAAAGGTAGATTAGGGTCACATTGTAGAAAGACAATGAGTGAATACCACCCTTGAATAACTGGAGTTAATATCTTAAGTAACAGTGCAACATTGTTATTTTCTGAGCAGATGGGAGATGATCAGAATTTTCTTTAAAAAGATTAATTAGGTAGCAATGCAGAGAAAATGAGTGTTTTAGGCAAACAAATGATATCATCAGAATACATTTTGTATAAAGATAAACCCAGTAATAGTGTGGAGAAGGATGAACTGGAGGCCTAAAGATAATTCAAGGAAACCAATTGGAATGGCATTGCAATAATATAGGTGAGAAATAATTAGTGTCTCAATTAAGGTGGTGTCCAAAGAATGTCTCAAGTTTTTAGAGTGAGAAGGCAAAAAAGGCAATTCCTTAAGAAGAAATTTCATAAATGGCAGCTTAGAATTTGGCAACAAGCTCTATATGTGTTCATGGTGTGTGTGTCTCTGTGTGTGCATGTGTGTGTGTATGTATGTGTGTGTGTATGTATATACATATCTTATATAGGTATGTAGGTATATTAGGTGAGGCATAAGAAAAAGTGTGGGTAAAATTGTAATTTAAAATGATAAAGTTTTTCAGCCATAGTAACTGAAAAAATGGTGGGATTATTAATAAATTTAGGGAATTCTTCACTTAGCCTCTGAATAGTTGGTATCACATATGTTTTACTGAATAATGAGTAGTTGAACATATGCTTTGAGGTGATTAAAGGAATGCAATGAATTCAAATTTGGGGATGTTGGGTTCCAAGGACTGGTAGAACATGTACATAGCTATATTAACCACAAAAGGGTTGACGTTCTGGGGAAAATTTTAAACTAGAACAAGACTACAATGGTATACATACAAAGAAGCAACAGTTTAAGATGTGAGAGTGAATGAGGTAATTGAAGGGAGAGAATTTAGGAGAGAATAGTGCCTGGGCCAGAAGCTACAGACATATTTTTAATTTATTTTTCTCATTATATTTTTCAACATCAACTAAATTCTACCAAAAGGCAAAAAAAAAAAAAAAGCAGGAAGCCACTTATAAGTCATCTCATATTTTTCTGTGTTCTCAGGCAATCTGAAAGGGGCTAATTTAATATACTCATTTAGTATATGAACTAGTGACTGAAAACTGAGAAGCTAGGCAGATAACCTATTTAAAAATCATTCATCCACTTTTAGTTGGAACTAAAGAGATTTCTAGCACCTACTTTTAAATTTATCCTTAAAACTTTTTAAGCATTTAATTGGTTTCTATCCTTTTCTTTGGATTAAGGCCAATACTGTCTGATGAATTTCTCTCGCAATTATTGGAAACAACTAAAAGCAAAAGACACTGGTTCTGAGTAAGGTATGGTATGGCATGTTAATAAAGCTGTACTAGTGACATTATTGAAATTTCCTTGCCAAAGGACTTAAAGTTTGGTTTAACATACTTGTCCCAGTTAAAGGCATTTATCAGTACTACAGAAAATTTGGTATTTTCTGTGCCCCCCAATAATTTGGATATAATGGATATTACTAACTATATTGAAAATGTGTTTCATTTCCTTGGTTCAATTACTTTCTATGAAATTAGATGGACCATATGTAACAAAAGGCATAGTGGATCTCATTTTGAAGACCTATTTTATGTACTTTAAGTTAAGCCAGTTTCCTGAGGGCACTAGAAAATGTTAGAAAAATTCATGTGGTAGAGAGATTCACTTCAAAATATATAAGGCAAGGATTAATTTTTTTACTATCAAATTAAATAGACTGCTTGCAGCCAATCAAGGCAGATACAGAGGTATGGGCACATTTAGTGAATACTCTTTGAGAGTAGTAAGGCTTTATAATTCCTTAAGTTTAATATATCCTGGGGAACAAACTGTGTGGAATGTATATTTGAATATATAATGAAAGTTAATTACTTGCTACAGATCTGGAGTACCATGGAAAGGCTCCTGGCCTTTTCTCTCTTCCTAATTGAACTTCCACATTGCTGAGGCATGAAAGAAAGCCAAAAGTGCATTTATGTGCAGGGTAGAATGTAGTTACTAAACAACTACAGTGTCTGAGTTTTATTAAAAATAAAGAATAGTTTTTCCATACTAAGCAAATAAATAAAATTATGTTGACCTGTGGAATATGTCAATGGACAACTAAAAAGATATGGTAGTACTTCACCTATGGGGATTATTTATTGATTTATTCAACATATATATTCAAAGCACATGCCAAGCACACTAGTAATGTACTTTCCATATTTTATACAGGTGAATACAGGGAATATAATATTAAAAATAGTTAATTGTCAAAACAGAATAGGTACTATGCAACTTAGTGAGACCCTATCTCAAAATAAAAAATTTTAAAAAAGGGCTGGAGAATGTGACTCAATGGTTGAACACCCCTGGGATCAATTCCCAGTACCAATATGTATATATATATACATATGCACACACAAACACACACATATATATTTAAACTCAGTAAGTAGAGATGGAAACTATCAAGCTCTCTCAGGGAATATGGGTCTAATTATTTGTATTTTACTGAAATCCAATAGCTGGGAAAAAATGTGTATGCCTATTTAGATATTCCAGGAGTAATTTTTTTTCAGTTGATTAAGAATGACAATCCCTTAATGGTCTTTTAACAAATGTTTCCTGCTGATGAACCCTGTACATTTTATAATTACTATTTTTCTTGTTCTATCCAATTGCAAAGAACTATGTTCCAAAATTATAAATTCATTACAAAGTTAAGGTAACAAATGGATTATATTGCTGTTTTCAATTGCCAAACTCAACCAAGCACCTTGGATCTCAAGGCAGGCTGACTCCACAAACTGAAGCTCTTCTTAGCTTGCACATATCTATAGAAACTTCCAACTCAAGCTGCAGTTATATCTCTGCACTCAGGATGTTGGACTTCCTTTCTCTAATGTTAGACTGGTGGTGTTTACTAACATATATAACAAATAATACTTCCCTATTCTACTCCTTTCAAAAAATATTCACTTATAAGGAGACCACAAGAATGCTTGTGGGAAATACAACTTGAATGACTTAGGTTTGTGCTATCCAATACGGCAGCCATGCACCACACATGTCTACTGAGCTCTTGAAATTTGACTAGTCAAGGCAGTATGAAAGAAAAAATGTAAAATATCACATTAATATTTTTATACTGATTACATATTGAAATGATAATGTTGTAGATATATTGGATTAAATAAAAATTTTATGATATTAAATTTCATCTGTTTCTTTTTACTCTTTTAATATGGCTACTATAAAACCTTAAATTATATGTGTGGTTCATATTACATTTTTATTGGACAGTGAAGATTTTGACTAGAACATTTCACAAGATGTTTCTCTTAGCACTCCATCATAGAATCTACCAAATTAAATTGCAGATACTTGTTTACATATTTGCCTCATCAATAATAAGCACTTAAAAGATGAGAATCATGTCTTCTTCATTTTTCTGCCCTGGATACCTAACTCAGCACTTGGGTATAGCAAGTATTACCTTTACACACTGCTCATAGGAATGTAATGTGATAAAGTGGCCTTGCAAGGAAATTTTGATACCTATCACAAATTAAATTGTGAATGTTCCTTGAACAGGAATTCTATTTCTGGGAGTCTATACTAAAGAAATAATTATGTCATGTGTCATATGTCATAAAGAACATATAAGGAAATTTATTACACTGTTATTAAGACATTGGCTTTGTTAATATATTAAAAAAATCAGAAGGGACAATATATCAAATTATGGGAGAGAATGATGTATCTATACTATGAAATCTTATGTAAAGCTGATTTAAACATTACATAATGTATATGTGTATCAAAACATCATATGGCAACCTACTAATATTACTACTTTTATGTTTCAGTTAAAATAAATTTAAATTTCAAATTCCTGGAAAAAAATCTGTATAAGGATTGAAAGAATTGATACTGAGAAACTGCTATATTGAAGGAAATTAAAGAGACATGCCAATTAAATGCAATATAGGATTCTAGATTGGATATTAGAACAGGAAAAAAAGAAATCAGAATTAAATAGAGCTTAGTTAATGGCATGATACCAAGGTTAATGTCTTAATTTTGAAAACTGTACTGTGGTTATTGTAAGATGTTAACATTGGGAGAAGCTCAGTGACAGGTATACAAGAATTCTGTGTTACATTTGCAAACTTTCTCTTAAGTCTAAAATTATTTTTTTTTAAAAAATCCAAAAAAGAGAGAGAAAAAGACTAATCCAGTGATGTGCCAAAGCCATCTTATACTGGTTTATAAGTGCCATCTATGTGCATCTGTTCCTAATTTCACCTTCAGTGACTTTATGTTGGCAGTTGCAATAGACCATGGTATGTATCTTTACACTCTGGGAATCAGAAAATACTGCACATTTGTCCATAGAGCTGGTCGTCATACTTTTATCAGTACACCATGGAATGACCTACAAGAACTGACATAGAAAGATAGTTCTATGAAAAACGTTGTAGAACAATACATATTCTAATATCCCGTTAAAGCAGAAAATATATATTTTATATATGAAAATGCATAAAGAGAATTGAAAGGATTCATACTAAAATATTGATGTTTTTCAGTGGGGGAGCTTGGGGAACTGGAAGAATACTTTAACATTTTCATATTATTGTTAAAATCATTTGGGGGCTGGGGTTGTAGCTTAGTAGGAGAATGTTTGCTTAGCACGTGTGAGGCACTGGGTTTGATCCTCAGCACTGCATAAAAATAAATAAATAAGTAAAATAAAGGTATTGTGTCCATCCACAACTAAAAATATATATATTAAAAACATGAGAAACTTCAAAAAAATAACTGATATATATATAATATATATGATATATCATATATATACATGTGTGTGTGTGTGTGTGTGTGTGTGTGTGTACATATATATTGGTACTGGGGACTGAACTCAGGTGTACTCTACCACTAAGTCACATCCCCAGCCCTATTTTGTATTTTATTTAGAGACAGGGTCTCACTGAGTTGCTTAGTGTCTTGCTGTTGCTGAGGCTGGCTTTGAACACATGATCCTCCTGCCTCAGCCTTTAGGCCACAAATTTCAAACTGTATTCTATAGAGGTTTTGGTAAAAGCTTTTGGATTCTTAGAGTCTTTCAATCTAAAGAGTCTTGTTTTCACACACACACATATTTATATATAAAACATATATTATATATATAAACATATGTATTATATATATGAATAAGAAAAATTTGGATGCTAGGAAGAATTCCTTTTACACATTTAAACTTATGAAATCACATTATAGTGCTAGTGTCAAGAAATAGGATTACTATTTTGTGCTATTCTGTATCTTTTAGTACTTTGGGTCAACTGTCTTACAGACAATATTGAAATCCATTTAATAACAAAATAGTACTTTGATAATAAGTAAGATTTTTAAGACAAATATAACTGAGCTTCCAAGAAATTCATCTTGCATCTTAAAATGCATACATATTTAGCTCAGAATATTTTATTTATTTGTTGCAAGAATTTTGGAGACTATTTTCTAATTCTACCAAATAAACCTATGTAGAAAGTTTGAAATCTGTCTCACAAATAAAGTGTGACTACTACAGTTGATGTTATAAATTTTAATCATGTTCAGTTAAAAGCATGCAATACTTTTTGAGGTAATTTATTTTCTATTTTTGCCAGCATTTTCCCCTTACCAGTTCTTTTACATATCTTGCTTCATGTTCTTTAAGGCTAGGGAATGTTACAGATTTTGTACTTTACTTCCAAAGCTTGTCAAAGCTACATATCTACTTGTATGCTGGACAATCTCCTTTCTGAAAAACACACCAAATACATTACCCAGATGCTGATCCCTGATGACTTTAGGCTTTCAACTTATCTCTTAGGGGAAACAATTTCACCAGACAGATACTTTGTGGACATCATATGGGACTAGATGTTTCTGCAACAAGAAATATCACTGCAAATATAAATGCTACTTGAATTAAATGCAGTGACTGCAAACATTACAGAAACCAGGTTATCATTCCATTTTAAAATAAATCCCATTTGTATTACATTAAACATCAAATTGGTATATGGGTGAACTATGGCCCTTTAGATCTCAATTTTATCCTGGTAATAACTAGATTACATGCAGAATTGAAAACCATTAGTTTTCAGCAAAGCATTTTTCAAGAACTAAATAAAGGAAGCAATGAATATTTATTTATAGTACCTTACTTTTGCCTCAGCAATTTCATTCAAGTTTTCTTTTTTTCCTAGGGTTATACATATACATTTTCTACTAAAAATATTATCTCTCCTTGCCCTATATCATGAACATAAATAAAACATACTTAAATGTTCCTTTTCAAAGGAATTTGAAGGTAGTCAATATGTCTTTGCTATCCCTTTCAAACATTTTTGAAAGCCCAGAAGGCTGTTGTGTTGGGTATGGGTAGAATTTCTTTTGGAAGAAAGGGCTTTACTAATTTAAACAAAAACAACCAAAAGGAAGAAAGAAAGAAAAAGCATGTTAACTTGAAAAATTTTACAGAACATATTTTGCAAGTCTGCCATAATGAAAAAGTAAAATTAAATGCTAACTAAGATTGAGACAATACAACAGAGGCAATGAGTGCATCTTTCTTATTGCTCCATGTTTGAATTCCTACTTTCTTCTAAATGAAATGAATTACTATCTATTGCAGCACACTTTTTTTTTGCCTTAGTATGGTCCTAGTTTTATCCAATACCCAGGCTAGAGAAGATTCTATCAAAGTAATAAATCATTTTAATGTTCCAGTTCTATATTATATTATCTTAAAACTTTCATTTACTATGTATTTTATATTTTCCATTCCAAGACTGCAGCAATATTTATAAATAACATGTCTATTTGGGTACCTTATCATAGGTTTAATATATGATCTCCATTTGTAGTTGCATAACAGGCCCATCTGTGGATTCCTTATCAGCAGACACAATTATTTAGTGGTTTCATCTCAAGTCACAGCACCAATAAGTGTTCTCCATAACTCAAATCTTATTTATTTTTGTATTAGTATTTGCTTTGTGAAGTCAGGATAAATAAGCAGCATAATGATGGATAAATTTAAAACAGTTTAATAAATAATGTAGCAAAATATCAATTTAGCTAGAAATCAACACTTGGATTCTTTAATTTTTTTTCTTTTACTTTCCTATTTTACTTCACCTTTTATTCAACTAATTCTTCCTTTCATTGTCAAACAAATCACTATTCATTGTTAAGATGATAGGAAATCTCTTAGTTTCCTGAAAAATGCATCACCTCTTTCCTGGCTTAAGTACCCATTAATGATATTATCTGGGTTATTTAAAAGATTGAAATAAAATCTGTGACTATGGAAAGTAAGAAATAGACCTATGCAGTTCTTCCCACTTCTTACTCATTTTCCCTATGTATGTTTATGTTTTAAAAAGGGAAATGTATTAATTGATTCATGTCCACACTTCCTGGTCACTCAAAGTTCTAAAACTCACTTTTCTGATTAAAGATCATGTAGTCATTGCCATAGTTATATGTATGTATTTTTAAATATTTTTTAGTTGTTGATGGATCTTTATTTATTTGTATGTGGTGCTGAGAATCGAACCCAGTGCCTCATGCATGATAGGCAAGTGTGCTACCACTGAGTCACAACCCCAGCCCCTATATGTATATATTTTTATGCCAACATTTGAGTATTGAGACTATCAAACTCTTTCCAATCCTTGATTATTCATAATTAATATTAAAGAACAGGGACTATATGAGGCTGTGGAGGCAAGAGATATAATAAAGAAGATGGAAAGTGGAGAAGTGATAGAAAACTACTGAACCTTCTTAGTTGCTTTTAAGATGTGATCCAATGGGGAGGTACAGAAAATGAAGTGGTGGTGAGCATAATGATTCAGTTTGTTCAGGGTATTCTGAGGTGCCACCATAATAGTGTTCTTCTAAAAAGAGTCACCAATATATTATTGAAATGAGGATGATTCAGGGTCAGGATCCTCAAGCCTTTTCCTCTTTCATGAAATTATTATTTGTTGGTTGACTATGTATTAGACATTGTTTTAGGTGATGAGGATACAATAGTAACTGTTTGATTACAAAAATCATCTTTCCCCTCTTAGAGCTTATCATCTATATAGTGGGGCAGTTGTCATGTGGTGTAGTAAAAACCAGGGACTCTGGAGCCAAGTTTCCTTAATTCAAATCCAAATTCTGCTACTAAGTAGCTATGTGGCCTGGGCAAATAGTTAATTTCTGTGTCTCAATACCTCACCATAAAATGTACATGATAACTGCATCTTCTCTATAAAGTTCTTATGAGGACAAAATGAATCAGTCATGTAAGATACCTAAAAGTGCCTGGTACATACTCGATGCCCAGTAATTGTTAGCCATTATTATTAACTCTGGTTAATTCCCCTTTTAGGCAAACCTTTCCAAACCATCTGGAAGCAGATAAAGGCAGAAGGTCATCTTCTCATTGAATTCTCTGCTTTCCTACTCTATGAGAGGATTGCACAGTTATATTTTTTCTTGAGAGAATAGAGGAACTCAAATCTTTGAGGGAACTTCAGGTGCCATTTTCACACAGCAGTACAGCAGATTAAAAAAAAAAAACTTTTGCCTAATTTTCTAATTCCAAATTTAGAGCAGACATTCATATCTCTTCCCTCATTAACATCTCCCAAAGCTGCTTATTTCCTTTTCTCCACCATTGTGGTCCCTGGACCTAAAAATTGTAAATTTTGGATTATTTCGGTAAAAGTTTTCAGAAATTAGAACAATTCTTAATGTTTTAAAGATGCCATCATTTTAGTGGAATAAAATTTTACAAAGGTTAGCATAAACCAGTTATAGTCTCACTTTATGAAACATAACTGAAGATTCTCACATAGCCACATAGTTAGAAGTGGGTTACAAGGAAATTTCTGCTGAGTTACCCAGCACAAATATGCAATCCTGAGTGATGAGTTCAACTCTAAAATTGACTTGTGCAGGTAAGGAAATCTGTCTGCAACACAATAAGATTATTGTATGTTAGAGTTCAAAAAGACCACAAATCAGTTGGCTAGGGATGTGACTCAGTGAAAGTGCACTTGCTTAGTGTTCGCAAAGCCCTGGGTTCCATCTCTAGCAGCAGCAGCAAAAAAATAAAAACAAAAAAACCCAGAAACTAGTTGAGTAGAGTTTAGAAAGGAGGCAGGAAAATAATCTTAAAGAGACTTGGCTAATACTACTTCATCTTGATGATTAAAGTTACCATCACTGATGATAGCATGTATACTTGATATGATGCAATGACAATTGCACCTCTGTGATCTTCCTTCTAAAACTCATAATTCCAGTATAAACATGATAGCAACATTAGCAAAATCCAAACTGAGGGACATTCTGTAAAAATTCAGACCAGGGATGGGGATGTGACTCAGTGGTAGAGTACTTACTTGCTTAGCATGAGCAAGACCCCAGGTTCAATTCCCAGCACTGAAAAAAATCAGACCAGTCAAAACTGGCAAAGTTATCTTTTAAAGAAAATTGTTACAGGCCAGAGGAAGATAAGGAGGCATGAAATTTAATATCCTATCCTGGAATGGAAAAGCCACATTGGGGAAAACTGTCAATACCTAAATCAAAGATTGAGTTCAGTTAATAATAATTATCATTGTTGGTTTCTTAGTTGTGATAAATGTACCATGCTTATATAGGATATTAACAATAGTAGAAAGCGAATGAGGAGTTTATGGTAATTCTCTGTACTATATTTGCAACTTCAATGTAAGTCTAAAAGTGTTCTAAAATTAACAACTTGTTTTGGAAATAAAATACCACAGACAAACCATGTAGTTCAATCTCTTCATTTTAGAGAAGAGGAAACTAAAACTTAGCCCTCAGTTTCATTCTACTAAACCACACTGCTTCTGCCATGTTCAAGGCCAAAAGAAGATAGAATCAATTTCTTCTATTCAATGACTTTTAGTACTAAAATAATTTGGTTGAAATATTGGGTTAATGAGGCCAATGGTATAGGTTAAATTTTTATGCCATCCAGTTGCCTTTGCATAGAATAAAACTCTGGACTTTGCCACAGACTGATTATTCAAACTCATTTTGTCCATTCATCTCAGGTAATTGCATAGGACAGTCTGAATCCCCAACTTCACTGCTCTATTTTTTTAAAAATCAGTTTAATTAAAAATACACATATATCAGTAAAAAATCATTTTATAAAATACTTTGATGATTTTATTGCATTACTGGGCCTATGTAACCAAAGTCATATATTCCATTGGATCTACAGTCTCAATCTTAGGATTTTTGTTAAAACTGTTCACTTTGTTGTCCAAATTCTTAATGTCTATTTTTAAACTAGATTCAAGGTTTTTTAAGAAAGAAAAGGTAGGTAGTAGGAAGTTTACTCAACTTCATATGATACCTGAAAATGGATCTAAATTTATTCTTTATGTTTTTGTAAATGACTTGGCACGATATTAGTAGATACAGGAAAAGAATATGGCAGTCTCTTATTTTCCTATGGCTTAAAACTTTAATTTTCATTTTTATATAACATTAAAAGAGGCAATTAATGTTAAAATTTTTAATGTATAAACATTCCTAATAAATTAATAAATATCAGCTACACCCTCCAATAGAAACACAGGCAAAAGATATCAAGAGGCAATTCACAAAAAAGAAAAGTAAATTAACAGTTATAACTTAATATGTTCAACCATGGTGATAATTTAATCATATAACCTAGAGGAGTGATTTCAATAAGATGATGGAATAGGAATTTCTAGTGCTCATTTCTCACAGAAACATCAATTTTAACAATCATCCATGCTGAAAGATTCCTTCACAATATCTTAAGAATCAAGTTGGAAGATTATGGCACCTGCATAGAGCACAGGGATAAACAAATGCATTAAGGAATGTGAAGGACAGTTTTACATTACCTGTATCACCCCACCTACAAGCCCATGCAGCATAGTATGGAGAGAGTTACTTTTCATGTGGAGGTAGAAGAGGGAAATGAGTCCCCATCTTCATTTGGACCCCAGCATCAGACCCACTGCAGCAAGTCTCACTACTAAGTTGGCTCCATGGATCAAAGATCCTGGAATTGTCCAGTTCCAGGTAAACTTTTATAGCTTAAGGCTCCAGGCTGGCCCTCAGAGTCCCAGGTTCTAGGTCTATCCCTGGGTTTAGATGACCTCTATGGCTCCAGGCTTAAGGCTTGATCCTACTAACCCAGGCTCTCAGCCTGACTTATTACCAGGTAGGTTCACAAGGATTTGGCCTCCAGTCTGGCTACTACAGATCTAGGCTCCAGGCCTAAATTAGCACCAGGCTGGAACTCAGAGCCCCAAGCTCTAGGCTCACCTCTGTGGCTCCAGGCTCTAGATCTTTTCCAGGCTATCCCTTGTGGCCCAAGGTACCAGTGTGACACCTGTTGCCTCAGGCTCCAGGTCTGCCTGCCTCAAGCATTAGACCCACCTGCCTCAAGCATTCCAGTAAACAAGCTTACCTGCAGATCCTCCAAGATGGCCCACATAGAATCTGTGGAGGAGCTGACCAGTGGAGCACTTTCCTTGCTAAAGCTGATTTATAAAGACTGGAATGGGGGATATAGCCACAAAGATCATGAATAATCAAGAAAATATGATACCTCCAAAGAAACTAGATAAAGTACTTATAACTAACCCTAAAGAAATTGGAATCTATGTACTTCCTCAAAGAGACTGAAAATAATCAACTTAAGGAAGCTCAGTGGGATATATATGAGAACACAGAAAACTAAATAAAATCAGGATAAAAATACATAAAGACTATAAGAAGCTCAACAAAGAAACAAACAAATCAAACAAATTCTAGTGCTGGAAAACACAATGTATAAACTGAAAAATTCCATCAAGAGCTTCAAAAGCAGTCCTTATAAAGTGGAATGAATAAGTGAGCTCAAAGACAATCTCCTTTAAATTTACTCTGGAAGAGGAACAAAAATTTTAAAAATGAAATAAGAATGAATAAAGTCCATGGTAAACACAGAACACCATTAAATTCACCAACATATAAATTCTGGAATTTACAGGAGGAGCAAAGAACAAGAAACGTACAGGAATATTATTTTTTAAAAAATCTGGAGAGGGAAATGAGCATCCAGATTAACAAAGCCTAAAGAACTCCAAATAGATTAAACATAAAGAAAGGTGCACTGAGACATATTATTATAAAATTATGAAAATTCAAAGAAAAAGAGAAAATTTTAAAAGCACAAACAGAAAAGCAACTGATTACATCAAGAGAACTTCCATAAAAATATCAGTGGATTTTTCAGCAGAAACCTTGCAAGCAATGAGGGTGGGATGATACATTCAAAGTTTTGAAAAGGGGTAAAACTTCCAATCAACAATATCATAATTGGTAAATAAGAAAATCTTTTGACTTGCAAATGATGGATGGACCTGTAAGACATGCTGAGTGAAATAAACCAGAGACAGAAAGATAAATATTGCATGATCTCACTTATATGTAGATTCTGAACAAATCAAACCAACAGAAGCAGAGAGAAGAATGGAAGGTGATAGGGACTAGGAGCAGGAGAAATGGGAAGATAATGGTCAAAATATACAGTTTCAGTTATACAGGATGAGTATGTTCTGGAGATCTAATATGCATAGCATGGTGGTTATAATTAATATTGTATTAGATACTTGAAATTTTCTGTTTTTGCAATGCTGGGGATTGAACCCATGATTTCAGGCATGCTAACTGTGCACTTTACCTCTGAACTGTATGCTTGAGTTTTCTTAGAGTAGATCTTAAATGCTTTACAACCCCCCACCCCCCCAAAAAAAATTTTTTTAACTATGTGAAGTGATAGATATGTTAGTTAATTTGATTATGGTCATCATTTCACTGTGTATACATGCATCAAAACATCATGATATGTACCTAAAATAAATATAATTTTTATTTTTCATCTTATCTCAATAAACATGGGTGGGGGGAATGTATGCTAAAACACTGAAATAGCCTTTTGCCTATCAAAATGGTTTCTTTTTGTTTTTTGAATAAATTATGATATCAAAAAGTTTTTAATTCAGAGAAAATGAGTACTCCCATATACTGCTGGTAGTGTAAAATGTTAGAAAATATTTGGGACAAATTGATAATATATCCACAACTTGGGAAAAGCTTTAAAATATTTTCATCCAGAAATTGAACTTTTAAAAATTTATACTAATAAAAGACTGAACAGATATAAAACATTGATATCCAACAGGATATTTTATATAATAGCAAGATATTGAAAAATTACTCAAATGTCCAATAAATGGGATTGATTAAAGTAATAACTATATACCATATAGAAGGGTGCTGCCATTAAAAATAATGTTGTAGAAAACATTTCATAACATAGAAAGATATTCACAAATTAGGTAATAAATGGTATATAATACCATTTATTTTAGAAGCTATTTAGTGTAATAAGTGAAGGCATAGACTCTCTTTAAGTCAGACAGGGGACCAGGAGCATAGCAAAATGGTAGTATGGTGGCCTAGCATGTGCAAGGCGCTGGGTTGGATCCCCATCACTAAAAATAAAAAAGTCAGACCTGTCTCTTCCAATCACTAGTTCTACATTATGGGGTAAATTACTTAAACTCTCGGAAACTCAGTTTGCTTGTATGGAAATTAGAAACAATAATTATTCAAATAGGGACCTACATAAGTTAAAGAATAATTCATGTCTATTTTGAGAAATTAAGCACTTGATTTTTTTAATACTACAATATTATATCCTTTTTTTGGTTGTTGCTCATCATTGTTCTTTTCGATGATCATATTTAGCCAAGGGGAATGCCTTCAATTGTCTTTTATGTCATTATGAGATGCCTGAACACATCTTGCTTTCTAGAACAAAATATTCCAGGTTTACTTTGTACTTCTTTTCCTGTAAAAGATCTAGGAATAGGTATTTCTTCAAGTATATTTCAGTAGGAATATATTAAGAAACCAAAGGTTAGATATGAGGTATGCTCATTACTACTTAGTACCATTGCTTTTAAGTCCCTTCAGGGGACGGAGCAGGAATACATACATAGAAAAAAGCTTTTAGGTTTTGTAATCAACTTTGTAAATACGCACATATATACACACAAATCTGTACACATATATATTTTTTAAAAAGCACACGTTCAGTTTGATAATTTCAACTGTACTTCCAAATCACAGTTCTTCCTCTCCCTCATTCCATGTGCTAGTATCTGAACCCACAGCTTTGCACATATTAGGGAAGTGCTCTACTGCTGAGCTACATTCCCAGTCCTCATTCCATTATTTATAATTATTTCCTTTTTCACACAGTAAACCTTGTTTCCAATTGGATCATTATACTTATTAATTTGCTTGTCCTAAAAGACATACAAAATAGTATTAGAATTATTACACCAAAACTACTACTACAAATAAGCCTACAAAGTAATTTAAAAGTTGGTGGTGTTTTTTTCATTAGAATGTATCCCCTAAAAACTCCTAAATCTTGTAATGGAGTACAAAAATTAGAAAAGAAGATAAGAGATATGAATATAAAATTCACAAAAATATCCTTAAATAATATTAAAAGATTAAATTTCACTCAAAATAGATAAATACAAAATAAAACTGCATGGAGATACCATCTCTAATCTGTTAAACTTACAATGATTCAAAAGCTTACAACACAGTTTGGTAGCCAAGTCCATAGAGATTTAGACACTTTCAAAAATTGCTGGTGAATATAGAAAATAGTACAACCACAATGCAGAAGGCTTATGCAAAGTATACAAAGTTATTTGAAAGTTTCTGTTATTTATTCCTCTTTATTTCTTATTTTTCATATATTTCCCCTTTTCTTTTGATTTAAGGTTGTTTGTTCTTTTCATTGGTTTTAATATCATTTTATTTATTTTTTCCTTATTTTTCTGTTTATCACACCATCAACTTGTGTTTTATCTTTATTATTTACTTCTTGAGATCCTGGTTTATTTTATTGATTTTAAAATTTTATTTTCTTTCATTTTATTCATTTTTTAGATGTTTTCTTAAACTTTAATGAAACTATTTCCACAACATGAGATTTTCTTTTCTTTTTTTTATTGGTTGTTCAAAACATTACAAAGCTCATGACATATCATCTTTCATCCATTTGATTCAGGTGAGTTATGAACTCCCATTTTTACCCCAAATACAAATTGCAGAATCACATCAGTTAAACATTCACAATTTTTCCATAATGGCATATTAGTGACTGTTGTATTCTGCTACTTTTTCTATCCCCTACTATCCCCCCTCCCCTCCCCTCCCATCTTCCCTCTCTACCCCATCTGCTGTTGTTCAAGTCTCTCCCTTGTTTTTTTCCCCATTCCCCTCACAACCTCTTATATGTAATTTTGTGTAACATTGAGGGTCTCCTACCATTTCCATATGCTTTCCCTTCTCTCTCCCTTTCTCTCCCCCCACTCATCTCTGTTTAGTGTTAATCTTTTCCTCATGCTCTTCCTCCCTGTTCTGTTCTTAGTTGCTCTCTTTATATCAAAAAAGACATTTGGCATTTGTTTTTTAGGGATTGACTAGCTTCACTTAGCATAATCTGCTCTAGTGCCATCCATTTCCCTGCAAATTCAATGATTTTGTCATTTTTTAATGCAGAGTAATACTCCATTGTGTATAAATGCCACATTTTTTTTATCCATTCATCTATTGAAGGGCATCTAGGCTGGTTCCACAGTCTTGCTATCGTGAATTCAGCTGCTATGAACATCGATGTAGCAGTGTCCCTGTAGCATGCTCTTGTTAGGGCTTTAGGGAATAGACCGAGAAGGGGAATAGCTGGGTCAAATGGTGGATCCATTCCAAGCTTTCCCAGGAATCTCCATACTGCTTTCCAAATTGGCCTCACCATTTTGCAGTCCCACCAGCAGTGTACAAGTGTACGCTTTTCCCCACATCCTCGCCAACACTTATTGTTGTTTGACTTCATAATGGCTGCCAATCTTACTGGAGTAAGATGGTATCTTAGGGTGGTTTTGATTTGCATTTCTCTGACTGCTAGAGATGGTGAGCATTTTTTCATGTACTTGTTGATTGATTGTATGTCCTCCTCTGAGAAGTGTCTGTTCAGGTCCTTGGCCCATTTGTTGATTGGGTTATTTGTTACCTTATTATTTAATTTTTTGAGTTCTTTGTATATTCTGGATATTAGGGCTCTAACTGAAGTGTGAGGGGTAAAAATTTGTTCCCATGATGTAGGCTCCCTATTTACGTCTCTTATTGTTTCTCTTGCTGAGAAAAAAAAAAATTTAGTTTAAGTAAGTCCCATTTGTTTATTCTTGTTATTAACTCTTGGGCTATGGGCGTCCTATTAAGGAATTTGGAGCCCGACCCCACAATATGTAGATCGGAGCCAACTTTTTCTTCTATCAGACGCAGTGTCTCTGCTTTGATATCTAGGTCCTTGATCCATTTTGAGTTAACTTTTGTGCATGGCGAGAGAAAGGGATTTAGTTTCATTTTGTTGCATATGGATTTCCAATTTTCCCAGCACCATTTGTTGAAGATGCTATCCTTCCTCCATTGCATGCTTTTAGCCCCTTTATCAAATATAAGGTAGTTGTAGTTTTGTGGATTGGTCTCTGTGTCCTCTATTCTGTACCATTGGTCCACCTGCCTGTTTTGGTATCAGTACCATGCTGTTTTTGTTACTATTTCTTTGTAGTACAGTTTGAACTCAGGTATCGCTATACCTCCAGATTCACACTTCCTGCTTAGAATTGCTTTTGCTCTTCTGGGTCTTTTGTTTTTCCATATGAATTTCATGATTGCTTTATTTCTACAAGAAATGCCGTTGGGATTTTGATTGGCATCGCATTAAACCTATAGAGAACTTTTGGTAATATCGGCATTTTGATGATGTTAGTTCTGCCTATCCATGAACAGGGTAATTTTTCCATCTTCTAAGATCTTTTTCTATTTCTCTCTTTAGGGTTCTGTAGTTTTCATTGTATAAATCTTTCACCTCTTTTGTTAGGTTGATTCCCAATATCTTATTTTCTTTGAGGATATTGTGAATGGAGTGGTTTTCCTCATTTCCATTTCAGGAGTTTTGTTGCTGATATACATGAATGCCTTTGATTTATGCATGTTGATTTTATATCCTGCCACTTTGCTGAATTCATTTATTAACTCTAGTAGTTTCTTTGTAGACCCTTTTGGGTCTGTTAAAAATAGTATCATATCATTTGCAAATAGTGATAATTTAAGTTCTTCTTTTCCTATTTTTATGCCTTTAATTTCTTTTGTCTGTCTAATTGCTCTGGCTAGTATTTCAAGAACTAAATTGAATAGAAGTGGTGAGAGAGGGCATCCCTGTCTTGTTCCAGATTTTAGAGGGAATGCCTTCAGTTTTTCTCCATTCAGGATGATGCTAGCCTGAGGTTTAGCATATATAGCTTTTACCATGTTGAGGTAAGTTCCTGTTATCCCTAGTTTTTCTAGTGTTTTGAACATAAAGGGATGCTGTACTTTGTCGAATGCTTTTTCTGCATCTATTGAGATGATCATATGGTTCTTATCTTTAAGTCTATTGATATGGTGGATTACATTTATTGATTTCCGTATATTGAACCAGCCTTGCATCCCAGGGATGAATCCTACTTGATCATGATGCACAATTTTTTTGATATACTTTTGTATTCGATTCGCCAGGATTTTATTGAGAATTTTTGCATCCAAGTTCATTAGAGATATTGGTCTGTAGTTTTCTTTCTTTGAAGTGTCTTTGTCTGGTTTCGGGATCAGGGTGATGTTGGCCTCATAGAATGAATTTGGAAGAGCTCCCTCTTTTTCTATTTCCTGAAATAACTTGAAAAGTATTGGTATTAATTCTTCTTTGAAGGTTTTGTAAATCTCCGTTGTATACCCATCCGGTCCAGGGCTTTTTTTGGTTGGTAGTCTTTTCATGGCTTCTTCTATTTCTTCCTTTGTTATTGGTCTGTTTAAATTGTGTGTGTCTTCCTGACTCAATCTGGGCAGATCATATGACTTAAGAAATTTATCGATATCTTCATTATCTTCTATTTTATTGAATATAGGGTTTCAAAATACTTTCTAATTATCTTCTGTATTTCTGTAGTGTCTGTTGTGATATTGCCTTTTTCATCTCGTATGTTAGTAATTTGAGTTCTCTCTCTTCTTCTCTTCGTTAGCATGGCTAAGGGCCTGTCGATCTTATTTATTTTTTCAAAGAACCAACTTTTAGTTCTTTCAATTTTTTCAATTTTTTTGTTTCAATTTCATTGATTTCTGCTCTAATTTTAATTATTTCTTGTTTTCTACTACATTTGCTGTTGTTTAGCTCTTCCTTTTCTAGGTATTTGAGGTGTAGTGTGAGTTCATTTATTTGTTGTTTTTTGTTCTTTTTTTGAGGAAAGAACTCCAAGAAATGAATTTCCCTCTTAAAACTGCTTTCATTGTGTCCCATAGATTCCGGTATGTTGTGTCTGTATTGTCATTTGTCTCTAAGAATTATTTTTATCTCCTCCTTTATGTCTTCTGTAACCCATTGATCATTCAGTAACATATTGTTCATTTTCCATGTGATTTAGGATTTTTCCTTCCTTCTTTTATCATTGATTTCCAGTTTCATTCCATTATGATCAGATATGGTGCATGGTATTATCTCCCTTTATATTTACTGAGGGTTGCCCTATGGCATAATATATGGTCTATCTTTGAGTAGGATCCATGTGCTGCTGAGAAGAACATGTATCCACTTGATGATGGTTGATATATTCTATATATGTCGGTTAAGTCTAGGTTATTGATTGCGTTATTGAGTTTTATAGTTGCTTTGTTCAGCTTTTGTCTAGAGGATCTGTTCAATGGGGAAAGCGGTGTGTTGATATCCCCCATAATTATTGTGTTGTGGTCTATTTGACTCTTGAACTTGAGGAGAGTTTGTTTTATGAACGTTGCAGCACCATTGTTTGGTGCATACGAATTGATAATTGTTATGTCTTGATGGTGGATGGTTCCTTTTAACAGTATATAGTGTCCTTCTTTATCCCTTTTGATTAACTTAGGTTTGAAGTTGATTTTATTCGATATGAGTATGGCCACTCCTGCTTGCTTCCAAAGGCCATGTGAGTGGTATGATTTTTCCCAACCTTTTACCTTCAGCCTGTGTATGTCTTTTCCTATCATATGAGTCTCCTGAAGGCAGCATATTGTTGGATTTGTTTTTTTAATCCAGGTTACTAGCCTGGATTAAAAAAACTCTCTTGATTGGTGAATTTAAGCCATTAACATTTAAGGTTACAATTGAAATATGGTTTGTACTTCCAGTCATGTTTATTTATTTATTTATTTTAGTTTGGCTAGTTTTTCCTCTTTGGTTATTTTTGTCCTCCTTTACTGAGATACCTCCCACTGTTAGTTTTGGGCACTATTTTTCACTTCCTCTTCTTGTAGTATTGCTCAAAATGCCTTGCAGTGCTGGTTTTCTGGCTGCGAATTCTTTTATCTTTTGTTTATCGTGAAAGATTTTAATTTTATTGTCAAATCTGAAGCTTAATTTTGCTGGATACAGTATTCTTGGCTGGAATCCATTATTTTTCAGCCTTTGAAATACGTTGTTCCGGGATCTTCTCGCTTTCAACGTCTGTGATGAAAAATCAGTCGTTAACCTAATTGGTTTACCCCTGAATGTAATCTGCCTCCTTTCTCTCGTAGCTTTTAATATTCTCTCCTTGTTCTGTATGTTAGCTATCTTCATAATTATATGTCTTGGAGTTGGTCTATTATGGTTTTGGATGTTTGGGGTCCTGTAGGCTTCCATGATTTGGCAATCCATTCCATGTTTCATATCTGGGAAGTTTTCTAGGTTTATTTCATTTAATAACTTGTCCATTCCTTTGGTTTGAACCTCTGTGCCTTCTTCTATCCCAATGACTCTCAAATTTGGCTTTTTTATGAGATCCCATATCTCTTGGATAGATTGCTCATGAGATTTAAGCATCTTTTCTGTGTTGACTATATTCTTTTCAAGTTGATAAACTTTGTCTTCATTATCTGATGTTCTGACTTCTACTTGATCTAGTCTATTTGTAATGTTCTTGTTAGAGTTTTTAATCTGGTTTATGGTTTCTTGCATTTCTAGGATTACTGTTTGGTTTTGTTTTTAAATCTCTATCTCCTGGTAAAGCTCGTTCTTTGCAGTTTGAATTTGTTTGTTTAGTTCATTTTCAAAATATACTTTCAATTCTTGGACTTGCTGTCTCATGTCTTCTCTAATATTCCGTTCCATCTGAGTTAGGTATGCCTTGATTTCTTTCCCTGTCCATGTTTCTGATGCTTCTAGGTCCTCCTGTAGATTTAAGTTGTCTTGCATTGTTTGTAGTCCTTTTTTCCCTTGTTTTTTCATGTTGTTCACGTTACTCTCCAGCTCTGTTTGACTGCTTTGTAACTGCTTTCTCCTATACATTTGTTTTGGCTTTGTATATCTCTGTTGTCTATCCTTTGTGGTGGGAGATTATGCCTAGAAATGTTGGGCTTTATTGTACTTTAAAGCTGATTCATTCAATTAATAAAAGGCTTCCAGGTTCTGTATGTATATAGTGATTTGTTATTTGTTCTTAGGACTATATGTTTAGGTTAGGTGCTATGATGGTATGAGGGTTAGTATGTCTTGGCTACTTTGGAAGATTGCTCTACTGAAGGTGGATATTAACAGGTGATTGGATCAGGGTGTTGGTAGTAGCTAGGTATTTAGGAGCCCTATAGACAGCCTCGAGACCTTCACCTATTTGCATTTAGACAATTACACGTAATGGAAGACGTAATGCTTGGGATGAAAGTTGGGGGGTATGGGAATGAAGGTGCTCTTAAAAAGAAAGAAGGAGAGAGAGATAGATAGATTAGAGGAGAATGAAAAGAACAATAAAACTGAAACGGGGAAGAAAGAGAGAAGGAAAAGGTGAGAAGGGAATAGAGAGAAGAAGAAAAAAATATTGAAGTCTTAGACATCCATTTTCTTTCCTTCCAGTAGGCGGAGCTGTGCCCTCCAAGCGGAGCTTCTGCTCTCTACCTGCCCACAGCAATCCCCGTAAGGCGTCTCCTGGGAGTCTCTCAGACTTGTCAGTCCAGAGCCAGTTTCACTTCTCTGGCCCTTCATCCCCTTCCTCCTGTCAGTCAGCCAGCCAGGTCCTATTCACCAGAAGCGGTTCCCCAGAGATCTAGTTACACTTGCAGCCCCACCGCGTGTCCCATTTAAGCCCCAGTGCTGTGGTAAACTGGCGGCTAAGACCTTGGGAGTCACCGCTGGTGATATGGGGGGTTGGGGGTCGGGGATCCCCTCTGCTTCCCTACAGACACGACCCCTGATAGGTCCATGAAGTTTCCTGGCTGCTTGTATCTGGATGGGGAGGGAGTCACACACCTGCTAAAGTGGATTCTGCTGGGAAGAAATTCGGTTGGCCAAACTCCGATGACGTCACCTCTATGCTATGGCGGGCCCCAGGCTCCTTACCGGAGTGTCCAAAGGGAGGGGTGGGACTGGTCCGTCCCTAGTTGGCTTCAGCTCCCAGCTCGCTAATTCATGAAGGCTTGGCTAAAGACTTCTTCCTGCCAAGCTGCGTCTCGGAGGCTAGCAGGACCCAGTCACATTTGCTGCGGGCGCGCGGACTGTGGCTGGCAGATCTGAACCTCTGTGTCTCGTGGGGCAATCCAGAATAGCAAGTAAGCGTCTAAGTTGACTTAATAAGCCACAAGTCTTGATGGGTTGTTATTGACACTTTGGCTTATTCACAAAGTTCTTAAGTCTATTAGATGCAATGCCAAGTTCCAACCTCTAGATGGCGCTGCGGGACAATGCAGACAGAGCAAGCAAGACAGCAAGCAAAAAGCAAATGGCGGCTCCCGGGGAGTGGATTTTCGGCACAGAAACCAAGGCCCAGCAAACAATCCCAATCCACAAACTCTCCCGGAATAAAAAAATATTCAAAAAGCGGGACGCAGTGAGCTTTCTTTGCCTCGGGTACTTACAATCCACTGCTGATTACACATTCAGCTTCTCTGCCCGGAGCGAAGCGAAAGAGGAAGCAGATGGGAGCAAAGCGCCCGCGGCTCTGAGTAGCAAAGCGTCCGGGAGCCAAGCGTCTCCTTTTCAATCTCTTTGTTCTTCTTGCTGCTTGGCAAAGTGATCCGCTACAGAGTAACGGTGAAAGGAGCTCTAACAAGCTGCGCAAAATCTCTTAAAGCAGCTGCTCTGAGTACCACGCGCAGCACTTCAGCAACCCCCGGTACGCAGCGGCCATGAACAAGAAAGTTCTTGTGATAGCTGCAAGATCAAAATTTCACCTTGGCATCCAAAGCCCCGCCGCCTCTGCTCGCCTCATTTTATTCATATGAATTTTTTTCCTATTTAAATGACTTACTTGTATTCCATAAATTTTGACATAGGGTGTGTTTATTAACATTACTTCTTGGAAATTTTGTAATTTTACATTTTATTTCCCCAATTATATAAGAGTTGCTAAAATTTTTAAAGTTTTTCAAGTGGAACAATTTTTCTTGTTTTAAAAATGTTCTTATTATTTTGCAATTTCACCATTATCTGGAAAGATATTTGCATTATTTCTAATTTATGAAATTCACTGAGGCTCCCTTTGTGACATAATACATGATCAAATTTTGTGGATATTCTATGAAACTTTAAAAAGAAGCTATATTCTTTATTAACAGGGTGTTATAATCAACACATTGACTTAAGATCTGCCTTATTAATTTTGCTTATTTTTAGTTCTTCTGCGTATTTAATTTTGGTTCATGTGACATGAATTGCTCATAGTGGGATAAAATTTCCTGTTACTCGTGTATTTTGTTTATTTCACCTTATAGTTTCTTTGCATTTCTTCTTAGTTTTTGTGTTATATAGGTGGTTATACATAATCATAGTTTGTTGTAAAGTATCCTTTTTGTTGTCTTGAATGGTTTTCATAAACCAGAGTTCTACTTTGCCTGATATGAAGCTCATAGTCTTTCTTACTGTTTCCATTTGCTTAGTAAATCCTTTGCTTACTCTTTAATTTTATGCTGTTTCTGACTCCCTTGATCTCAGGCGTGACTCTTGCAAACTAAATTAGGTTTTCTTTTTTGAGCTATTTTTAAATCTTTACATTTAATACATGACTTAAATCATTTACATTCATTGATGGGACAGACAAATTTGGTTTCAACTCAATTGTATAATTATTTTTTGCTATATTTATAGCATTATACTAATTCTATTGTATTTTTATAGATTTTTTTTTACATTTTAAAAACTGGCTATTTGAGATTTGTGCTTATGTTCTACTGATTACCTTTGTACTATTATCTTTTCTAATTCCTTTAGTCCTCTTTTCACTTGCTTGACTTCATATTATTTGGTTTCTCACCTTGATTCTCTATGTGACAATCTACTTTCCCTTTTTTCTTCTTTTCTCATTTTTAGCTGCATTATTACTACTGTATAGAAAAAAAAAACTTTACTTACTAGTTTTCCTCTCTTGTCCCCACCTTTGTTTTAATCTTAAATATACAATTAAGGAAGTCTAGCATTCACCATCAGACTATTTACCATAGTTCCTCATGTCTTAATTGGGTAAAGCTTGTCTTATAGAACAGTTCAATTAATTACAATTCTTTGCCAAATATGGCCCATTGTCTGGTATGAAAGCTAAGAACAGGTTTTACATTTTTACATGATTGAATAATTTCAAAAGAGCAATAATATTTCAGAATACATGAAAATTTTGTGGATTTCATATTTCTGTGTTTATAAATAAAATTTTATCTGAACACAGTCAAATTCATTTGCTTACATATTATCTCTGGCTGTTTTAGGTTATAAGTTGAGTAGTTGTGACAGAGACATCCAAAGCTTAACAATATTACCATCTGGTTCTTTATACAAAAAGTTCACTGACTCATAGTAGGGCTTGTGACCAGAGTATTCCCTAAATTCTTGCATGTTAACATTATTTTTCTTATTTCTTTTACTATTTTTAGTTGTAAATGGATGCAATATTTTTATTTTGTTTATTTATTTATATGTGGTGCTGAGAATTGAACCCCAGTGCCTCACAAATTCTAGGCAAGCACTCAACCACTGAGCCACAGCCACAGTTCTAACATTGTTTTTCTATGCCCCTAATAATGAAAGGACAACCGGTTTGAGTAAAGTTCTTAGCTCTTAGTCTCTTTCTTGGGACATTTGAAAATGCTGCTTTACCCTTACATCACTTTGTTGTTAAGATGCCTGATGCCAATCTGATTTTCTTTCTTTTATAAATGACCCCTTACACTCCAAGATCCAAAGGATTATTATTTTTTCTTTATCGTTAAAGCTCAATATTTTTAATAGGATAAGTCCTGAAATCGACTGTTTGACAGTTTTCCAATGCATTTGAGGCTATTTTAGGTTGTTTCCTCTATTACTTACCATCAGGTCTTTTACTTCTGGAAAGTTTTCTTTGATTATAATTTTTAGTATTAGTTTTAGTTCATTGTTTTGTTTTTCTTTCAGAATTATAGTGATATGTAGTTTAGGTTTCTTTGCCTACCTCCTGTATCAATAATTTTCTCTAAACTTTTTTCTTCATTTCAATTCATTCTTTTCGCTATTTTAGGGCCTTTTATCATTGTGTTTCTTTATAGTTTAAAATATTTTCTCCCTTGGTCACCATTCAGTGTAGTCTTCATTTTCAAGATGATTTTATCTTATTCTTCAATTCATTTTCTGCATTCAGTTAACTCTCATTTTGCACATTTCTGCTCTGAGTTGCAAGATTTATTATTTGAGCCTTTTTAATATCTTCAAGTGTTTGTTTAAAGATGCTTTATTAAGATTGAAATGTTTTATTTCTGTTTTATTCTGTTTTGGATTGGTTACTTGGGGAGGTTTTTCATCTGGTGAAATGGCATTCTTATTTTCTACTCTCTTATAATAGAGCTTTGTAGGAATGTTATCTTCTTTTTTATGTTCATTCTGAAATATTTTATTTTGCTAGGCCAGCAGTAAGAGTTGTATGCAGATAGAAGTCTGGAGTTTTGGTGACTTGCTAGGTTACTCAATTTTCTAGTTCTTATTAAAGTGCAGTTTTTAAAATTGATGATGCCTTTTGGATAGGGGTTAGATATATCTCTTAATTTTTTGATTTGCTTTTATTTATGTAGTATCTTAAAATTCTACCTTTGCTTCCTTCTTTCACCATTAAGCCTCCAACAGAGGAAAAATTAGTGATCCCACCACTTTAGATTGCCTTCCCAAGGACATCAACTCTAGTTCTGTGCATTTTAAAGTACATTCCTTTCAATTAAAGTAGCCAGTGTCCTCATATACCAGGTATGAAATCTGTTCTCAGCATCAGCCTATCAAGGATGAGACTTCTTTTTAATGGGAGTATTTTGATCAATTCTGGTACAGCTAGGCCCCAAGTCTTATACCTTCTTTTCCATTTAATTTTTCTGACTCTTGGGTCTGACATGGGCTACAGAGCTAACTCTGCTTAATTTGGGTGTTAATTTTTCTACTTATGTGTAATTTAAAGTTTGAAGAATTCTCTGTTTACTGGTTATTTTATTGGGGTAGGTTATGTGTGGTTTTCTTTCCTTTCCTTGTTGATTTGAATTGCTTTTTGAAGGACAGTGGAGATATTTGGTTTTAAGAGGCTAATGCTGCCCTGTAGGAACTCCGAATTCACTGTTAATATAAATTTTTATTTATATAATACACATGAAAATACATACACCTGAACATTACGTACTTAATATCTATAGCCCATCCATTTGAAAAGAATCTCTAGTAATAGGAATGTAATAAAAATTTTTATCTATCTGGTGCTCTTTTTAAAAATATTTTTTAGTTGTAGACGGACACAATACCTTTATTTTATTTATTTATTTTTATGTGGTGCTGAAGATCAAACCCAGGGTCCTGCATGTGCTAGGCAAGTGGTCTACTGCTGAGCTACAACCCCAGCCCTACCTGGTGCCTTTTTGCTCAATTCCATAAAATATTTGGCCTTGGTTAGGGCTATCACTTTTAAATATGAAAGGGGCCAGATTTACTAATAAGGTGAATGTGTTGTACTTTCAGGCCATATTTTCCTGCCTTTCACATAATACTTTCCAATATTTCCAAGGCTTGGAAATTCATGAATATCTCATTTGTTTGGCTTAAAGTACTGATGGCTAACATATATCAACTTCTGAGCCAACTCTAATTACAGAACCTAGACTCAGCAGAAAAGAATGTTTGTTTGCATTTGATTACTTATATATTCCAAGGGTGTGGGACAGGGAAGTAATGGCATCAATGTCAGGGATTTGCCATTCGTGGTTTAAGACTGTCTTCTAACAAAATGAAAATAAACTAAGGGATATATAATACATTCATTTTTGTCATAGCCACTTATACTTCAGTGTGAGTTAACTTACTTATTACATGGTTGCAATCTTATATGTCTGTCTAGAATGAAGGCAGGTCATATAATAGAATGAAGAGGTGGGATGAGTATTCTGATGGACTGGTGAGTTCATGGTCCTGTAGGAAGCAGCCCCTATTTGGTCCCAGTTAATGATTGTCATATTATCTTCACCACACCAAGGACTGAAGTAATGCTTGGCACATAGTAGGTACTCAATAAATGTGTAGTTAAATGGATGAATCCAGGTCTAGGGGTGTCAGATATTTTTATTTTTTCAAGAGAAGACAAAAATTTTATGTAAACCACATGTTTTAAGTAAAATCTCTTGACTTAAATTTGAAAATTTTAATAGCATTTAACAAATTCTATTTGTATCATGTAAAACCTGACTATTTTATCAGATTAATGTCTGAATTCAGTTTTTGTTAGGGAATAGAAGGCAAGACTAGGTTCCTGATTTGGGGAGTAAAACACAAAGGGAAATTAAGACTATGGGTTTTGGTAATGAAGCAGAACAAAGCTAACAGGCTGAAATAGTAACTCAGCCCATGACCTTGGCCTCATTAGCCAGGATGCTATTGAGATAGTGAGTAATCTAAATATTTTTTATGTCATTCTTATGTACTCAAATCACAAAAGCATGTACATTATTACTGCCTATAAAAACAGGACTATAATATTCACCTTGTTAAGTATGCTAATAATGAATAATGTTTCCTTTAAGGTCAAAAGATATCCCTATCGCTTTATTTTATCATTTTTTTTCAAAGTATAGTTAATTGTTGATTGTCCATTAAATTTCTTATTCTTTAAATTACCCCCATTCTTATGTTCTACATTTAGTATTTCACTGATTCAAAAGACTCAATGTTGCCTATCAGCAAGAAGAGTTTCATGTTGAATAATACAAGGGTAGGATATGGTCAGGGAACTAATCTAGAAGCATTCCATAGGCTGGAAGAGAAACCAAAGATACTAATGATTTGTTTGGGTTTTATTCAGTCTTGGAACAGGCTGTGTTTTAGCAATGACAAAGAAAGGATCTATTTGTTCCATCTGGCTTTCAAATACACTCACAGCTTCTTATGTTGGTAAATCTTAACTAGTGCCATTTCTGTAACATTCTACATGATAATGTTTGAGCATGTGATATGTAGCCTTGAACAGCACTGAATATGTGCACAGCTTTACCACATTTTCCCACTGGCATAAAAACTTTCATTTCCAAAAATCTAAACAGTTCAACTAGACTCAAAAGTCATCTGATCCAGTGGGCGTGGTTGTGCACACCTATAATCCCAGCAATGTAGGAGGCTGAGGCAGAAGGATTACAGGTTCAAGGCCAGCCCCAGGTGCTTAGCGAGGCCCTAAGCAATTTAGCAAATTTCTGTCTCAAAATAAAAAATAAAAGGGCTGGGAATGTGTGGCTCAATGGTTAAATGCCCCTGGGTTTAATCCCTGGTAACAACAACAAAAAAAAGTCATCTGTCCCTCAACTACTTAAGGACTGCCAGACTAAGGCTAGCTTTACCACCATGATAGACAAAGTATATTTTTGAAATCACCTTAACTCTCTGCTACTTGGTGGGGAAATCACTATGCTGTTAGTTTCAAAGTATTTGGTTCATAATGATTCTATGACTGAATGAAGCACATTATTTTTAACAAAACCACTCCATTTCAAAACTTTCCATTTTCTTTGCTAGTATAATACTAATTGGTCCTTCATATCCATGAGTTCTGCATCTGTGGATTCAACCAACCACAGATGGAAAACATTTGGAAAAAATTATATCCATACCGAACATGTACAGACTTTTTCTTGTCATTATTCCATAAATAACACATCATGGCAACTATATACAGAGCATTTACATATGATTTGTATTTCTATTTACAAATGATCTGGAGAAGATTTAAAATATATACGAGGATGGACATAGTTCTTATGCAAGTACTATGGCATTCTATATAAAGCACTTGAGCATCTACAGATTTTGGCATCTGTAGCAGGTCCTGGAACCAATCCCCCATGGACACTAAGGGACAGCTGTATACTTATTTCTAACTTCTTGACAGCTGTAATCTCTCTCTAAAGATTTATATAATTAGTATTAATTTGGCTGCTTATTATGAGTAAACACCAAAATCTTTGCTCTGTTATCTTTAGTTAATATTATTTTCATTTAAACCCATAACTATTTTTGTCAATTCTGCAAAGCATTTGTAGATATGCTGTATACAAAAGACAATAATGGAACTGGGACTGTAGCTCAGTGATAGAGTGCTTGCCCACATGTATAAGACCCTAGGTTCAATCTCCAGTACCACATAAAAAGACAATTATGTGTTACTGTTATTTTTCATATTTAATATCTGTATAATTAAAATTCAGATTCAAGATCAAAGGGAATCTAGGTTCTTTTTTAAATGAACAAAGGGCAAAACTGAATTAAGCAGTTTGTCTAAAACAACAATGGAACAAGTTGATTTAATGAAACTTATGACTATTAATGAGTAAAATCTTGTCTCATCTGTAGGAGGCAGTAAAACAGTATAGATTGGTTGCTGTCAAAATTGTATTTGTGTTGATTTGAGGTCAGAACCACAACTAGTTTATCTGAGAGCTCAAAAACCTTCTCTGAAGTTATATGTACATATGCTAGTCTGAAGTTTTCTGATCATTTCATCAGAACACCAAGCTCCTTTAATGAAAAAGAAATGAAATAGAATCAATGGTTCTTTATAAGGCATCAGATCATGTGTGTTTTCTTTCAGTTAAGAATTTCCTGTTATCACATTCAATCAACTACCAGATTATTTTGAAGCCCATCCTTAGAAACTCTCATGGTGGCAATTACTTCAAAAGTTAACTATGCTATGTAAGGTTTACATTTACTAGATTGGCAATACTTTGATGAGATTTTGATCAGCAGAAAATTATAGTGGGTCATTGATCCCTCTTAATTTGTCCATTATTGTCCCATAGAGAGCAATAGGACCCCCAAGGGAGAGTATGTCTTTATTTTTAATTGTATTTTTATTAATATATATTGATTTACACATTAATGGGACTCAGTGTAATATTTCATACATGTATAGAGCATGCATTGCAAAAAATCCCCAAATCCAACCACTTTTTCCTACCTCTTACCCCCAACCCTGCCACACATACCCACACATTATTATTATCAAATAATATTTCATGGTATATATGTACACATTTTCTTTATGCATTCATCTGTTGATAGATATCTAGACTGATTCCATATCTTAACTATTGTGAGCAATGCTGCAATAAACATGGGCATGCAGCTATCTCCTTAATATACTGGCTTTATTTCCTTTGAATATATACCTAGAGTGGTACAGCTGGATCATATGGTAGATTTGTATTTTTGTGTGTGTGGAATCTCCATACTGTTCTCCATAGTGACTGTACTTATTTATGTTCCCCAAGGGAGGAGTTCTTGAGAAGCCATTATCTGATGTGGATATCAAGGTGGGTCTTCTGTGCATGGAGGTTCTAATACAGTATTGTGTTCTGGTTTATATGCTGTCTATACTTCTGTGTAACTTGTTAATGTGCCTATGAATCCAAAAAGGGAAGACTACCTTGTGAGATCATTCTTGGCCAAGAATCTAGCCTTCTCAGAACAAATGATTTCATCTGGAAAGAACTCTTCATACCTCTTCCTTAACTAGGTCCAAAATAAATAGGGAATCATATTTCATGCTCTAAGTCTGAAATCTAATATTCTGATATGTTACCATGACCATCTTAAGCTTTTCCATTCACTCACAGTCATAATTCCCCTATAATATCATAGCTAAACTCCCAAAAAAACAAAAAACCCAATCAAAATGGGCCAAGAACCTGAACAGACACTTCCCAGAAGAGGATATACAATCAATCAACAAATATATGAAAAATGCTCATCATCTCTAGCAATTAGAGAAATGCAAATCAAAACTACTCTAAGATTTCATCTTAGTCCAGTCAGAATGGCAGCTATTATGAAGACAAACAACAATAAGTGTTGGCGAGGATGTGGGGGAAAAGGCACACTCACACATTGCTGGTGGGACTGCAAATTGTTGCAGCCAATATGGAAAGCAGTATGGAGATTCCTTGGAAATCTGGGAATGGAACCACCATTTGACCCAGCTATCCCTCTCCTCAGACTATACCCAAAGGACTTAAAAACAGCATACTACAGGGACACAGCCACAGCAATGTTTATAGCAGCTCAATTCACAATAGCTAAACTGTGGAACCAACCTAGATGCCCTTCAGTAGATGAATGGATAAAGAAAATGTGGTATATATACACAATGGAATATTACTCAGCAGTAAAAGAGAATAAAATCATGGCATCTGCAGGTAAATGGATGGTATTGGAGAAGATAATGCTAAGTGAAGTCAGCCAATCCCCCAAAAAACAAATGCCGAAGGTTTTCTCTGATATAAGGAGGCTGACTCATAGTGGGTAAGTGGGGGAAGCATGGGAGGAATAGATGAATTCTAGATAGGGAAGAGGGGTGGGAGGGAAAAGGAGGGGTCAGGGGATTAGCAAGGATGGTGGAATGTGATGGACATCATTATCCAAAGTACATGTATGAAGACATGGATTGGGTGGCAATCAAACTCTTTTTCAGGTAATTCACTGTTGAGGTAGAGCAATGCCACAAATTTTTGTGTGTTGATTTTTGTATTCTGCAACTTTAATGAATGCATTTATTAGTTCTAACAGCTTTTTTCATGGAGTCTAGGGTTTTTTATACATAAGTGCCCCCTGTACTTTCTATGGTTGCCTTTCTATGATTCCCTTTCTATGGTTTTAGGTACTTGCAGTCAACTGTTTCCTGAAAATATTACTGATAGTGTAATGAGAAGTTAAGATATTTGGAGAGAGAGAAAGAGACAGCACATGCTCACAACTTTTATTATAATATACTGTTGTCATTTTTCTATTGTGCAACTAGTTATTGTTAATTTCTTACTGTGCCTCATTTATAAATTAAATTTTATCATAGATATGTGTATATAGGAAAAACATGGTATATATAAGGTTCAGTACTATCCATAATTTCAAGCATCTGCTGGAGGTCCTGGAATGTGTCCCTCATAAATAAGGTGAAACTACTATATATAAGATTACGTTGAAAGAAAATGTGATACAGGAATACAATGGAATGCTATTCAGCCATAAAACAAATGGAATCCCGTTATTTACAACAACACAGAAGGAACAAGAGATCATTATGCTAAGTGAAATAAACCAAGCACAGAAGAATAAGTATCACACGATGTTACTCGTGTGGAATCTAAAAAAGTTGATCTCCTAGAGGATAACAGTAGAATGATGATCACTAGAGCTTAGGGAGAGTAGGAGAGAGGGAGAGATTGGGAAAGGATGCTAAGATACACTTAGGAGCAAGAAGCTCTGGTGCGCTATTGTAGAGTAGGGTAACTATACATGACAATAATGTACTGTACACTTTAAAAAGCTAGAAGGAAGGATTTTGAAAGATTTTTGCCATGAATGATAAATAAACATACATATATTCAACCTCATTTAAACACATAATATATGTAAGTATTGAAACCTCCTAAATAAGTATAATTTCTATTTTATGTTTCATTTAAACATAAATATGAAAAAAGATCATGCTATCTGAAAATGGTGATGGCATTTATTTCTTTTGTCTCATTTCTATGGCCGGGAAATCCAGTATTGTATTGAATAGAATTTTTAAGAGTTGGCATCCTTATCTTAACTCTGGATCTTACAGGAAAAGCTCTCAAATTTTCCCTATTGAGTATGATGTTAGCTATGGTTTTGTCTCATGGTTTTTACTCTGTTTAGAATCATTCCTTCCATACCTAATTTGTTGAAATCTCTTAATCAGAGATACTGAATTGTGAAAATGCTTTTTATGCATGCTTTGAAATGATCACATTTTTGTCCTTCATTTTGTTAATGTAATGTATAACCTACTGATTTATGTACATTGAAATATCCTTGCATCATTGAGGTGAATCCTATTTGATCATGGCTGGTGAAATTTTCAGTGTGCTGTTGAATTCAGTTTCCTACTATCTTGTTGAGAGATCTATGTGCATTGGGGATATTGCCTGAAGTTTTTTCTTTTCTTTCTTTCTTTCTTTCTTTTTTCTAGTGCTTTATCCTGGCTTTGGTATTAGGGTGATGCAAGCCTTGTAAAATCAGTTTGGAAGTATTCTCTATTTTTCTTTTTTTTTTTAAATAGTTTAAGAAGAATTGGAATTCATTCTTCTTCACATGTTCGGTGGAATTCATCAGTAAAGCCATCTGGTCCTGGGCTTCTCATTGTCAGGAGGCTTTTTATTACTAATTCAATCTTCTTATTCATTATTGATTTGCTAAAATTTTCTATTTCTTTATAATTCACTCTTTATAGGTGATATGCATAAGGAAGTTTATTCATTTCTTCTAGGTTATCCAATTTGTTGATGCACAACTGTTAATAATAGTCTTTTATGATCCTTTTTATTTCTATTGTATCTCTTCCTTCAATTTCCTACATTGGCTAACAGTATCACCATCTACCCAGTCCCTACATCAGACAACAATTCTTCTCTTTCCTGCCACATCTAATAAGTCAGTAAGTCAAGTGTGTTTTATCTTCTAAGTACTTCTTAATTCTGACGCCTTTTCCATTCCCAGAAGTTTATGCTCTCACTATCACTCACCTGTATTACTATTATAGTTTCCCAATTTGTCTTCATGGCTTCAATTTTACAATTTCTATCACACTCCCTGCCAAAACCAACTTCAGAATTGCTATTAGGGTGATTTTTCTAAATATAAATTGGAGCAAATAATTTTCTTGCCCTAATAAAAAACCATTAAAAAACCCTCCCATTTGTTCTAGGAATACATTTCAAGCTCCTTCATGACTTAAAATACCTTTCATGATCTGTTTCTGCTTACTATCTTCATTTCCTTCCAGGCTCCTGTATCCTTCATTTTTTTGCAACATTTGGTATTAATATATATTTGCATTTATGAAAACAAGTATGTTTTCACCTCTCTATGCAGGGAATACTGCTGAACTTCAAATGGATAAAACCCTGCCATTTAAGATGCTACCTCTTGGTGCTCACTAACAACAAATTATATATTTTATTGGTGATAGTTCCCCCAATTCTGGGTGTCCTATATAGAAATTTAGTCATATTTCTGAAGTTTAAAATGGGTTAACCTGATATCTGTTTAAAAGCCATTGCTCTAATTTAGTTTATTCTTATTCAGTTTGGAATAAGTATAGCTTAACAACTTATGTAGTATGGGTCTAAAATATTCACATAACATATCTCTATATATATGTACATTATATATATAAGTGGGTGAGGTAGAAATTGGGTAAAACTAGAGCAAAACTTCTTTATGTGGTAGAATTAAAACTGTTTACTAAAAAGATATACATTTCTTGATTTTTTTTCCTGAATTTTCAAGATTGATTCTTGCTCTTGTAAAAATTTGTTAAGCATATAAATCTCCCAAATTACTAACCTGCTCTCCATGCTCCTTTTACTATGCTTTCCAGTATATATTTATATATTTTTAAGGTATTTCATTTTAATTTTCCTACCCTAAGAGAGCTAAGAAATTCCTGTATGAGAAGAGCTTAGAAAAGTTACTTCCTCTTCTTGAGAAAATCTCTCTTTTTTTATTGGTTGTTCAAAACATTACAAAGCTCTTGACATATCATATTTCATACATTAGATTCAAGTGGGTTATGATCACCCAATTTTACCCCAAATACAGATTGCAGAATCACATCGGTTACACATCCACATTTTTACATAATGCCCTATTAGTAACTGTTGTATTCTGCTACCTTTCCTATCCTCTACTATCCCCCCTCCCCTCCCCTCCCATCTTCTCTCTCTACCCCATCTACTGTAATTCATTTCTCTCCTTTTTTTATTTTTCCGTTCCCCTCACAAGCTGGTAATTTTGTATAACAATGAGGGTCTCCCTCCATTACCATGCAATTTCCCTTTTCTCTCCCTTTCCCTCCCACCTAATGTATCTGTTTAATGTTGATCTTTTCTTCCTGCTCTTCCTCCCTGCTCTGTTCTTAGTTGTTCTCATTATATCAAAGAAGACATTTGGTATTTGTTTTTTAGGGATTGGCTAGCTTCACTAAGCATAATCTGCTCTAGTGCCATCCATTTCCCTGCAAATTCCATGATTTTGTCATTTTTTAGTGCTGCGTAATACTCCATGGTGTATAAATGCCACATTTTTTTATCCATTCATCTATTGAAGGGCATCTGGGTTGGTTCCACAGTCTAGCAATTGTGAATTGTGATGCTATGAACATCAATGTAGCAGTATCCCTGTAGTGTGCTCTTTTAAGGTCTTCAGGGAATAGTCCGAGAAGGGCAATAGCTGGGTCAAATGGTGGTTCCATTCCCAGCTTTCCAAGAAATCTCCATACTGCTTTCCAAATTGGCTGCACCAATTTACAGTCCCACCAGCAATGTGCAAGAGTACCCTTTTCCCCACATCCTCGCCAGCACTTGTTGTTGTTTGACTTCATAATGGCTGCCAATCTTACTGGAGTGAGATGGTATCTTAGGGTGGTTTTGATTTGCATTTCTCTGACTGCTAGAGATGGTGAGCATTTTTTCATGTACTTGTTGATTGATTGTATGTCCTCCTCTGAGAAGTGTCTGTTCAGGTCCTTGGCCCATTTGTTGATTGGGTTATTTGTTTTCTTATTGTTTAATTTTTTGAGTTCTTTGTATACTCTGGATGTTAGGGCTCTATCTGAAGTGTGAGGAGTAAAAATTTGTTCCCAGGATGTAGGCTCCCTATTTACCTCTCTTATTGTTTCTCTTGCTGAGAAAAAACTTTTCAGTTTAAGTAAGTCCCATTTGTTGATTCTTGTTATTAACTCTTGTGCTATGGGTGTCCTATTAAGGAATTTGGAGCCCGACCCCACAATATGTAGTTCGGAGCCAACTTTTTCCTCTATCAGATGCAGAGTCTCTGATTTGATATCTAGCTCCTTGATCCACTTTGAGTTAACTTTTGTGCATGGCGAGAGGAGGGGATTTTGATGCAAGATATGTATTTGATGTCCACTTGTAATTTGCTTATGAAATAATGTCTCATACTATATATCAAGTACAAAGCATTCTGGAATTCCAAGTGAAAATAAATATCTTTTTTGTCTTTCATCAAAATGCCTTCATTCTGAGCAAGAAGAGCTAACTATGGTCCTGTAAATTCGTTGTATGTGACATGGGTGCATCCTGTCATTTTAGTATGTTTAATTTGGATTTAATTAATATTCTTATTTATGACAGGTAAAACTGCCACTTAAAATGGTGGAGATAAAATTTATGGAACACATTATATCAAAAGGTACTGTATGATGAATATATAAATTATTTTAAAGAAAGGCTGTGAAAAATGCAGGAATGGCAGATTTGTTATTAGACTGAAGTTACACCACCATTTTCCAGATTCTTGCTTAGATGGACTGCTAGAAAGTTGGTAGATTTGTGAATTGGAGAAAAAGTCAGTGGTAAGACTGAATCTGTCATTATGATCATCATTACTGCAAGAAGTAATTGGGTATTAAGCATGACATCAAAAGGATTGATAATTTTCTATAGGATAATGTAAAATGGTTTTGTTTTTACCATTTTATGCTGAGTTACTTGTTGAATATTATGAGCTATAATAAGTCCTAATAAAAATGTTTCAACCTAGACATGGCCTCTAGATAAAAAATATAAAACCATTTAAAAGGTGAAACACCACAGAGAGGGAAATAAGTAAAATGAAGGAAAAATGATGGCTATTTTCAAATAGGCAGAAGTAAATAACAAACTCATTAGAGGATTATTGTGAGACATACATTCAGGCTCTGAAAATTGTGTTAGATGACTTTGGAAAGAAAGGAAACAAGAGCAGTTCATGTTAGGATAAATTGTATGCTGGTTTTGCTTAGCTCAAATTAATAATCTTCATAAAAATCCTGTTCCACTGATAATATCATTAATCTTTATTTAGATCTGCCAAGCAATACTCTGGGTGTTTTACATGCTTTTGTTTCATTTAATTATAGAAAACCTGGAGGAAGGTATTATCAATATTCCCATTTTAAAGATGAGGAAATGTAGGTAGAGAGACCCTGATGAAGTGGCTAGCAATTAAAAGATATTTTTGGTAAGCATACTTATCTACATTTAGCAAACATTATATGAGGGGACATTGGGTTTTTGATTGAATGGGAAGAACCTTCATTTCTATTTTCTTATTAAAAATCTTGAATATTCCAAAATTAGAAGATGCCTCATTCCATTATATTGCTTCCCTCAGTAGGGAAGTTTTTGCACTTTCGTTGTGAGATGGGAAAAATGAACAAACTGCACTCCTTTGACTAACATTTTCACCTTTCCTACTCTACTGTAATAATAGCCACAGAAGTAAGACAATTTGGGCTAGTATAAAGGAGACAGAAGAAAGCACTAAAATCAGTGATACAGACAATAATGCAAAGCAGGCCCTTTTCCCTTTTGGATAGTCTAATTCCTAAACTTTGAATCAGAGAACTGGATTCTATATTCTATCTTTCCCAATTCTGTATTGTTAATATCCATTTTGATCAACTTTTAACACATGGATCATATAGCATATCATGGCAAGATTCATGGAATTAAATTATTTCATCTGAACAGTTTGCACACTACCTGCAGCCCCTGAAGGTGGTAGGAATCACTGCTAATTTCATGACAAAGGAAAAAGATCATCTATGTCATTAACTGATGATATTGGGTCTGAGAGCCAGAAACTCCTACTCCCCAACTGATTTGATGCAAGAGTCCATTTGACCCCAGGCACAATGTATTCTTGTAAGTTTCTATTGCCTCTTATATAAACTGCTGACTGTGGAGAAACTTGATCGAAACATCAGAGATTGCCAGAGGAGCTCTGTTTGTGCCCTTCACAATCACTGATGAAGTGTCTTAACCTCGCCTTTTCTTGATGCCTTGCATATTGTCATCTGTCTTCCTGACTACTACTGCATATGGCTGATTTGTAAATTCAAGCAAATGTGTTTCTGACTGGCACTGATACATCACTGGTGCCAAAATATCAGAGAGGATGAAGCATAGGGACATATTTTTTTATTCAGATGGAAAATATTACAGATTTACGGGGAAGTGATGACAATAGCCATTCCATGATATCTTCATATAATAAGTACCACTCCATATCTTTCTTTACCAAATTTTATTACCTCAAAACTTAATTCAAAGAAATTATTTTCATGCTGACCCAAAAAGTATAGTGGGTAGATATGGGGATGGGGTTGGTTGCCACTCTTTTCTTATACTGGAATTCCTTTGCTTTCCAATGACCACTTACAGAGCCATGATGCATAGAACATCTATTAATATCCCATTGATATTGGTGTGATTTCCTCTAGGGGATTGAGGGCAGCACAGCATAGAGCCATTACTATCTAAAGGTTATATGTAATGGATAATAGAGGAAAATGAAATAGCAGAAAGGAATTTGCATGGGAAATAGAAACAGTAAATAGTTTCAGTGAAAGATTTTACTTGGGTTATATAGCAACTGCAAAAGGGGTTGAAAAAAATGATGACTCTTACAGATTCAACAAGAGTCAAAAGTGAAATGGTATTATATTTTGAAATATAATACTATTTTATTTCAACCATAGAAAGCCATTTAAAAATCATTTTATATATTACAGTTCTTATGGGGCATCTTTCACTTGAATGTGTATTTATGAATTCTTACTCTACCCTCCTGAGATGGTCAGCAATATAGCACTGATGGGATAAATCAAGGAAGAGATTTTTACTGATTTATCCAAAGTCACATAATGTCCATATTGTGACAGAAACGGGAAGAAAGTTACAGTGTTTGCCATAAACATCTCCTCATTTTTTCATTCACTAACCCTCCTGTACCAGCATTTAGCCTGATATTTCTGCATCTAGAAAATTGCACGCTAAATAATTTCAGAAGATAATTCTTACCATCAACCTAACAGTTGCACTCACCATTGCAATTGAAGACATGGTACGTCTAATTGAATTTGTAATTTAAAGCAAAAAATCTGGTGGATTTATTTAGTAGTCCAAGAAGTGAATGAAGTATAACATTTGCTAGAGTGCTAAAAAAAGGGGGGGGGCAGGTAGGCCTAGTGCTCAAGAGTGTGTGCTCTGGAATCAGTCTGCTCTTTCTTAAAGCTCAGGATATTCACTTCTTAGTAATGTGACCTCTTTAATTTGTTGTGCCTTACTTTCCCCATAAAACTGATACTCTTAAGGAATGTTGAGAGAATTAAGTGAACTAATACATGTAAATAAATCAGCATAATTCATTTTTCAACAGATATTATTGATAGGGATGTTATGTGCCAGGCCTTTTCAATAAAACAGTCATGGATAATTCTCAGGACTAGTGAATTTTAGTACTCAATAATAATTATAATGGTAATAATAATAATATTTAACATTTGTAGGCTACTTGCAATATTTTAGGCCCTATGCCAAGTGCTTTGTTTATATTAACTTATTTCATGCTCATCACAATCCTATCTTATAGGTACTATTTAATAATTATTCTACAGATGAGAAATTGGAGGCTTGAAAAGGTTACATAATTTGCTCAAGGTAACATATTTAAGTGGCAGAGGCTTGAAAATCTATGCTCTTAACCTTACTTGTAATCTACACTGCCTTACTGTCATGCCAAGTTGATATACCATTGTTTACCTATTCAAAAAGGCAGTCCTTAAATGAATGAATTCTACTTTCACTTATTAAATGAATAAATACACATCCTAATTAAACATGTCTCACAATACATAATGAAAATTTTGATCCAGAAATAGCCATCATAATATACTTAAGCAGAAATACAGTTATGAATGTAGTATAAACGCATGAATGATGAGTTTGCTATTACTTGGATTTGTTTATACCAGGGGTTCATTCTTATATCTAAAACATTATCTCTCTGTGCACTAAAAGGTAGTGGAAATGAAAAAAACAAATGCCAAATGATTTCTCTAATTAAGGCTGCTGATCCATAATATTCTGTCAGGCGGGGGGGGGGGATGGGAGGATTAAATGAACTGTAGATAGGGCAAAGGAGAAAAGGGGAGGAAGGGGAAGGGAGGGGGAACAGGGGTAGGAAAGACAGTGGAATGCAATGGACATCATTACCTAAGTACATGTATGAAGACAAGAAGGATGTGACTCTACTTTGTGTACAACCAGAGATATGAAAAATTGTGCTCTGTAAGTATAATATGAATTATAATGCATTCTGCTGTCATATATAACAAATTAGAATAGAAAATGGATCAAATAAAGCAAAATTTTTGGAAAAAAGGTAATGGAAATGAATCCATGCAAAAAGTTGGTCTCATAATTGAATGAGAACATTTTAAATAGTCTTTAATTGTATTTAAATTTCTCAAATTATTTCTTATATTGAATGATTTCATATTAAAATCATTTTGAGTTGCAATACTTTCTCATCCCTCACCCTGATCCCTTAAGCAGTATTTCATATTACAGGTTATTACAAATCAAATAAACATACATGTTAGGTTATCCTGAAATATCTGAGATAAAAGATATATTGTGATATCATAGGGTAATATCCACATTTAATACAAACATTATTTAAATATATATAGAATGTGTGATGGAAATATAAAAGAGAGAAACCTGAAAATCAGCATAGGCTATGATCCTATACTATTGACATCTTCAGTAACTTTCCTATGAAACGTTATCTATTTTACTTACTATTGCCTATTTTATGAGTCCAACAGAAAATAATTATGTGAACTCTCTTATTGTTCACTCTCTAGATAAATGGAAACCAACCAAATATAGTTTGTTATTTATAATAAAGGCCAAATCCCTTTTTAACTACTTCTCAGAATCATATGCATTGTGTCTTAGTGGGTAATTCTTCTTCAATTAGCAAACTGGATTAAACCTGAAAATAAGTTACTAGTGAGATATCTGGATAGATTATTTTTTCTATCATGACATTTTATGCATTCTAAGAATAGTACTTTCACAAAATACATGTTTCTTAATTTACATTTTAGACTTCAGAACCACTCAAGCAAGGAAATTAATATTAAGTCAAAATAAAATTCCACCCAGAAAAATCAATACAATTTGCTATTAAATGAGGGTAACTTTAATCAGGGTTACTCAAGAACAGCAGCAATATTTTTCCTTTAAGTATAAAGAGTGTCTTACAACTGTTTTTTTTTTTTACTTTCCCAAACATAGTAACCACACAATTTTCAATTACCTAATGAAAATAAGGATACATTTTTTATCTCAGTGTAAAAATATGAATTCTTAGGAAAAATTATGCACTGGATTTTCTGATAGCTTGCAAATAACTACTGTTTTAATGAAATTGCTACCTGAAAATTCAGTGGCAGTATTATTGTTTAAATGTAATTTAAGAAGCTATTGTAGATTAGTACTTATGACTTCTAATGAGAAAACCATAACAACCTTTTAATTGAAAGGAAAATGGTTAACTACAGTAATTGCAATCAATAAGACTGTGTTAGTAGTATAAATATTTCTTCTCAAAGACCATTCCTTACTCTCTGCAGCAGTATTTAAGGTTAAGAAATTAAAAAAAAAAAACTAATTAGAAAGCCATTTGTTATTTATAATACTAAGCTGTGGTCCAAATTTGTACATCCCAAAGTGGAGAGAGAAATCCCCTAGCCCTCACCACAAGTAAAATAAGACTTTGATTAAGAAGAAAATGTAGGCATGTGAAGAAAGGGCTTACCAATCACATAGGCTAGTAACAAGGCCAAAGTCACCGTAATTGCAGTGGCGCTCAAGGCTGTGCACTTCCAATTACAGCACCTGTAAGGTTTGTTAAAGGTAAAGGCAGGCCGAGAAAAGGTGCTTCGAGGAAGTGGTCTGGGAGGGGGCGAGTACACGGTGTTGGACGTCAGAGGATAGTTCTGACTGGCAGCACTGAAGATAGCAGATGAACCGGATCCATGTTTGAACAGAAAATGCCTGTGGGGGAGAAAACAAAAAAGTTTGGGCTATAATACCAAATCCCACTGCCATAAAAACATAAGCTCCACTAATTTCAAATAATACTATGACAAAGCTCAGAGGAATCAGAGGAGCACAGCAAAAGTCTCATATACCCAAGAGGGAACTCTAAAGTGCCTCCAGTGGTCTCTGGTTCTTTTCTCATTTACAGCTTTCCTCATTTAGACCTTTAAGAGGAACAAAGAAGTCTTGCAGGGCTGGGTTTGTAGCTCAGTGGTAGAGCTCTTGCCTAGCATGTTGAGGCACTGGGTTTAATCCTCAGTATCACATTAAAAATAAACAAAGATATTGGGCCCATCTACAACTAAAAATATTTTTAAAAAGAAGTCTTGCATTTCCTGACTTCCTGGCTAGTGAGCACGAACAATCAACACTTGATATTATTCACTATATCCCTGTCTTCCATTCAATACAGAAAGAATATCATCAGGCATTTTGATAATTAGAATGGGATGAACACCAGCGTTCCTCAATATCAAACCTTGTAGACTAGCTTTTTCTCATATTTTCACCCAAAATTTCATCTTAAAAAATTATCAAGCACAGAGTCAAGCCAAAGAATTTTATAATAAACACTCATATTCTCACCAACTAGATTCTACAGTTAATGTTTGACCATATTCACTTTATCAACCATCTACACGTCACTTCACTCTTCTACCCATCAGTTCCTCTCAGGTATTTGAGCAATTTGAAGCATACTGCATACATCAGTATACTTCTCTTTACATATTTAAACTTCCACATTATTATCTAGAGTTTGATACTTTTACAGTTTTTTCAATGCTATTTTTTACATGATCAAATGAACAATTTAAAGTGGACATTTGCTGAAATTTGACAAATGCAATCACCTTTGCAAACTAAACCCATATCAAGATCCAGAACATTCTCATTTTACTGGGAAGTTCCCTCTCATCTTTTCTAAGTACATTGCTATCTCCATTACCATATACAACCATTATTCTTTATTTTTTTCCACTGAACATTCATATTGATTTTCATAGAACTTCATACAAATGGGGTCATGCTGCTGTCATATTTGAATTACTGCAGAATGATCATTGACTGTTTTGTAAATATTGTAATGTAGGTCTTCCATAAATTTTAGTGATATATTCACCTGGAAGGAGTTGCCAAAAACAAATAAGTGGAAGTGTTACGGTTTGGATAAGAGGTGCCCCCCTCCAGAAGCTCATGGGTTATCCAATGTAGCAAAGTTCAGAGGTGAAGGGATTAGGTGATGACAGCCATAAACTAATTGGTGGATTATTCCATGTGATGGATTAATAATTGAAAAGGCCATTGTACTGGGTGGTAATTGTACACAGGTGGGACATGGCTGAAAGAAGTAGGTCTCTGGGGGCATGCCCGTGAGGACTATATCTTGTCCTCAACCCTTCCTTCCCTTTGCTTCCTGCATGCCATGATGTGAGCAGCATTCCTCTTTCAAACCCTTCTGTCATGATGTTCTGTCTCACTTCAGGCCCAGAGCAATGGAGTCAGCCAACCGTGGACTGAACCTCTAAAACCATGAACCCAAGAGTAAATTTTTCTTCATCTAAGTTGTTCTTGTCAGGCATGTTTAGTCATAGTGACACAAACCCAACTAGCATGGAAAATATGTTTCTTTCTGCATATACTTTATGCCAACTGAAGGCAAGGTGCTATGTGTTGTGTTGAAGTCATTATCTCACTTAGTCTTCATTCATATGAAATAGGTCATGTTATTGTCTTCATTGTTTATTTAAGGAAATGAAGCCCTATAGATGTTAAACAACTTGCATAAATTTATCTGGCAGGTGAATGGCAGAATTGGAACTCAAGTCATTTGGGCTCAAAAGTCCTTAACTACTCTACAGTGCCATCTGGGGCAAAGCACATTATGTTGCTACAATTAAATGTACAAAACAAACCCTCCTTGCTGAGCATCCATGTTCATCAAACAAATTCTTCTCAAGTTCAAGAGTCAAATTGACCACAACACAATAATTCTGAGTGACTTTAACACACCTCTTTCACCACTGGGTAGATCTTCCAAACAAAAACTGAAGAAAGAAACTATACAACTCAATAATACAATCAATAACTTACACTTAACTGAGATATATAGGATATTTCATCCTTCAACAAGTGAATATACTTTCTTCTCAGCAGCACATAGATCCTTCTCTAAAATAGACCACATGTTATGCCACAAAGCAACTCTTAAAAAATACAAAAAAGTAGAGATACTATGCTGCATTCTATCAGAACACAGCTTAATGAAATTAGAAATCAATGATAAAATTGAAAAAAAAAACTACTCCAATACCTGGAGACTAAACAGTATGCTACTGAATGAATAATGGGTTGCAAAAAACATCAATGAGGAAATTAAAAAATTCTTAGAGGCCAATGAGGACACAAATACAACATATCAAAATCTCTGGCACACTATGAAGGCAGTATTAAGAGGAAAGTACATTGCATAGAGTTAATTCCTTAAAAGAAGAAAAAGTCAACAAATAAATGACCGAACATTACATTTCAAAACCCTAGGAAAAGAAGAAATCAACACCAAAACAGTAGAAGACAGGAAATAATTAAAATCAGAGATGAAATCAATGAAATTAAAACAAAAGAAATGATTGAAAAAATTGATAAAACAAAAAGTTGGTTCTTCAAAAATAAATAAATAAATAAAATTGACAAATACTTAGTTATCCTAACAAAGACAAGGAGAGAGAAAACTCAAACTACTAACATACGTGATGAAAAGTGAAATACCAGACACTTCAGACATATAGAAGATCATTAGAAATTATTTTGAAAACTTGTACTCCAGTAAAATAAAAAAAAAATTTCAAAGGCATTGACAAATTTCTAGACGCATATGAGTTGCCTAAATTGAATCAGGATGATATACACAATTTAAACAGATCAGTTTCAACCAAGGAAATAGAACATGCCATCAGAAGCCTACCAACCAAGAAAAGCCCAAGACAAGATGGATACACAGCTGAGTTCTAAAAAAAAAAAAAAAAAACCTATTAAGAAGAACTAATACCTATACGCTACAAATTATTTTGTGAAATGGAAAAAGAGGCAGCACTTCCAAACTCATTGTATGAGGCCAATATTACCCTGATGCCAAAACCAGACAAAGACACATCAAAGAAAGAAAACTTCAGAACAATATCACTAATGAACACAGATGCAAAAATTCTCAATAAAATTCTGGCAAATTTAGGGGCTGGGGATGTGGCTCAAACAGTAATGTGTTTGCCTGGCATGCGTGGGGCGGTGGGTTCGATCCTGAGCACCACATAAAAATAAAATAAAGATGTTGTGTCCACTGAAAACTAAAAAATAAATATTAAGAAATTCTCTCTCTCTCTCTCTCTCTCTCTCTCTCTCTCTCTCTCTCTCTCCTCTCTCTCCTCTCTCCTCTCTCTCTCTCCTCTAAAACAAATTCTGGCAAATTTAATAAAAAACATATCAAAAAGATAGTGCACCATGATCAAGTGGGGTTCATCTCAGGGATGCAAGGTTGGTTTAACATATGGAAATCAATAAATGTAATTCATCACATCAATAGACTCAAGTATAAGAATCATATGATCATCCCAATAGATGAAGAAAAAGCATTTGACAAAATACAGCACCCCTTCATGTTCAAAACACTAGAAAAACTAGGGATAACAGAAACATATCTCAACATGTCAAGCTCCAGGCCAACATCATTCTAAATGCAGAAAAATTGAAAGCATTCCCTCTAAAAACTGGAACAAGACAGGGATGCCATCTTTTACCACTTCTATTTAACATAGTTCTTGAAACACTGGCCAGAACAATTAGACAGATGAAAGAAATTAAAGGGATACAGATAGAAACAGAAGGACTCAAATTAGCACTATTTGCCAATGATATAATTTTATTCCTAGAAGACCCAAAAAATTCCACCAGAAAATTTCTAAAACTAGTAAATGAATTCAGCAAAGTAGTAGGATACAAAATCAACACCCATAAATCAATGGCATTTCTGTCCATCAGTGACAAATCCTCAGAAAGAGAAACTAGGAAAACTACCCATTTACAATAGCCTCAAAAAAAAAAAAAAAAACTTGTGAATCAACTTAATAAAAGAGGTGAAAGACCTCTACAATGAAAACTACAGAACCCTAAGGAAAGAAATTAAAGAAGACCTTAGAAGATGGAAAGATCTACCTTGTTCTTGGATAGGCAGAAAAAATATTGTCAAAATGACCATACTACCAAAAGGACTATACAGATTCAATGCCATCCCAATCAAAATCCCAATGGCGTTCTTCATATAAATAGAAAAAGCAATCATGAAATTCGTCTGGAAAAATAAGAGACCTGAAATAGCTAAAGCAATCCTTAGCAAGAACAGTGAAGCAGGTAGCATCACTATACCAGACCTTAAACTATACTGCAGAGCAAGAATAACAAAAACAGCATGGTACTGGCACCAAAATAGACTGGTAGAAATAAATGCCACCTTTTTTAATCCATTCATCTATTGAAGGGCATCTAGGTTGGTTCCACATTCTAGCTATTGTGAATTGTGCTGCTATGAACATTGATGTGGCTGTGACCCTGTAGTATGCTCTTTTTAGGTCTTTTGGGTATAGTCTGAGAAGGGGAATAGCTGGGTCAAATGGTGGTTCCATTCCCAGCTTTCCCAGGAATCTCCATACTGCTTTCCAAATTGGCCGCACCAATTTGCAGTCCCACCAGCAATGTACAAGTGTACCCTTTTCCCCACATCCTTGCCAGCACTTTGACTTCATAATGGCTGCCAATCTTACTGGAGTGAGATGGTATCTTAGGGTAGTTTTAATCTGCATTTCTCTGACTGCTAGAGATGATGAGTATTTTTTCATGTATTTGTTGATTGACTGTATATCCTCTTCTGAGAAGTGTCTGTTCAAGTCCTTGGCCCATTTGTTGATTGGGTTATTTGTTTTTTATATTGTTTAACTTTTTGACTTCTTTGTAGAGATTAGAGCTCTATCTGATGTTTGAGGGGTAAAAATTTGTTCCCAGGATGTAGGCTCCCTATTCACCTCACATATTATTTCTTTTGCTGAGAAAAACCTTTTTAGTTTGAATTCATCCAATTTTTTGATTCTTGGTTTTAACTCTTGTGCTATAGGTGTTTTATTAAGGAATTTGGGCCTGCTCCCACATGATGAAGATTAGGGCCAACTTTATCTTCAATGGAATATTACTCAGCACTAAAAAATAACAAGATCATGGCATTTGCAGGCAAATGGATGGCATTAGAGCAGATTATGCTAAGTGAAGTTAGCCAATCCCTAAAAAACAAATGCCGAATGTCTTCTCTGATATAAGGGAGGTGACTCAAAATGGGATAGGGAGGAAGAGCATGAGAAGAAGACTACCACTAAATAGGGAAGAGAGGTGGGAGGAAAAAGAGGGAGAAGGGGAGTTGCACAGAAGATGGAAGGAGACCCTCATTGTTATACAGAATACATGTATGATGTTGTGATGAGAAAAAGAAAAAAAAAGTGTGTCACATTAAATTGGATAGAGAGAAAGGATGGGAGGGGAGGGGAGGAGTAGGGGGGATAGAAAGGGCAGCAGAATAGAATAGACAATGTGATTGATGTATGTATATAGGTGACTGTATGACCAATGTGATTCTGCAATCTGTACAATTAGAAAAATGAGAAATTATACGCCAAGGATTAAAATGTATGAATTGCCAAGATCATTGTAATGTCATGTGTAGCTAATAAAAAAAAATTAAAAAAAGAAGGGTAAACATGAAAAATCAGCCATCCCATTAATTACCCAAGATGAAAAATAGGTCCTTGTCACTACATTAAAATATAGATTACAGGAAAAATCACTAAATATAGAATGTTGTGTTTCTAAAATCTTATGGAAGAAAAATATTCCAATAGATATTTTATTTTCTAGAAAATACTAAAAGTTAAAATTATCCATAAAAAATAGCCTGGTAGACCAATGATACAGAATAGAGGACACAAGAGACTAACCCACATAATTACAGATATCTTATATTAGACAAAGGTGCCAAAAACATGCACTAAGAAAAGATAGACTCTTCAACAAATGGTGCTGGGAAAACTGGAAATCCATATGCAACAAAATAAAATTAAACCCCTATGTCTCACCATGCACAAAACTCAACTCAAAATGGATCAAGGATTTAGGAATACAACCAGGGACCCTATGTCTAATAGAAGAAAAAGTAGGACCAAATCTCCATAGTATCAGGTTAGGCCCCTAGTTCCTTAATAAGACTCCATAGCACAGAATTAAAATTAAGAATCAATAAAAGAGATGGATTCAAACTAAAAAGCTTCTCCTCAGCAAGAGAAACAATCTGTGAGGTAAATAGAGAGTTTTCAACTTGGGATCAAATCTTTCCCCCTCACACATCAGATAGAGCACTAATCTCTAGGGTATATAAAGAACTCAAAAAGCTAAGCACCAGCCCCAGAGGCCAGTTAGCTCAGCTGGTTAGAAAAAGCTAAGCACCAGGAAAAAAAAGAAAAACAAATCACCCAATCAATAAATGGGCCAAGGACTTGAATAAACACTTCTCAGAAGAGGATATACAATCAATCAACAATGATAGGAAAAAATGCTCAACATCTATAGCAATTACAGAAATGCAAATCAAAACTACTCCAAGATTTCATCTCACTCCAGTCAGAATAGCAGCTATTAAGGATACAAACAATAATATGTGTTGGCGAAGATGTGGGGGAAAAGGTACACTCATACACTGCTGGTGGGACTGCAAATTGGTGCAGTCAATATTGGAAGCAGTGTTGAGGATTCCTTGGAAAACTTGGAATGGAACCACCATTTGACCCAGCTATCCCTCTCCTGGGTCTATACCCAAAGGACTTAAAAACTGCATACTACAGGGACACAGCCACATCAATGTTTATAGCAGCACAATTCACAATAGCTAAATTGTGGAGCCAACCTAGATGCCCTTCAGTGGATGAATGGATAAAGAAAATGTGGTATATATACACAATGGAATATTAGCATTAAAAGAGAATAAAATCATGGCATTTGCAGATAAATAGATGACGTTGGAGAAGATATTGTTAAGTGAAGTTAGCCAATCCCCCAAAAAACAAATGCTAAATGTTTTCTCTGATATAAGGAGGCTGATTTATAGTGGGGTAGGGAGAGGGAGCATGGGAGGAATGGATAAACTCTAGATAGGGCAGAGGGGAGGGAGGGGAAGGGAAGGAATACAGGGGTGGGAAAGGCAGTGAAATCAGATGGACATCATTACCCTAAGTACATTTATGAACACATGAATGGTGTGACTCTGCTTTGTGTACAATCAGAGATATTAAAAATTATGCTATATATGTGTAATATGAATTGTAATACATTCTGCTCTCCTACATAACAAATTAGAGTGATAAAGTAAATAAAAAATTAAAAAATAACCTCCTTGCTAAGTAAAAAGCCAACATTACTCTGTACATGTAACCTATGCCCCAAAGCATAATTCACTGAGTGATTTTAAGAATGATTTCTAGATTCCAATATTTAAAGAACAAGAGCATAGGCATTCAAAGGGGAAAAACACAACTCTACATGCCAGTTAATGAGAAATATCCATAATAGAGAATTTTGATTTTGTATTCCTAGATTAAAAAAAAATTTAAAGGGCTGAGTAGCAGGGGGGAATTGATATTTACAAGTCATTCTGGAAGGGAATTTGGCATTATGTACCAAAGATTTTAAATATATATTCATTAGTTTACACAATAACTATGTGTATAGGCATTTATTTTCAGGAAAAAACATGTATGGCAATGTACATAAAAATCATTCATTGCAGTGTTATTTATAATAACAAAAATCCCCACCTAATAATGATTGGTATTTTATTAAATCAATTATTTTACAAACACAGAATTCTATACAACTATTTGAGATCGTGTTGTAAAAGAATATCTGTTCACTAGGAGGAATGTTTATAAATATTGCCTAGTGAAGGAAGTCAGACCATAATCTTTCAAACAAAAAAGTCTATGTGTTCATGGAAAAATAATATTTTGTGTTATGTTTGGATGGGAGGGTTGTTTCCTGAACTTTTCTGTCTTGAGCTTGTATTGATTTTGTAACTAAGATAAAAAAGATTGGTGGGGAGGGAAGTGGAAAATCTGCTGGACAGCACCAACTACCCAACAGTTGCTTCTGTTTAAGTGGACATGATTTATTGAGCACCTAGAAAGGTCAGGCATCAGCTTACGCAATTTATATGCATTATTTTGATACTCATATGTCTGAAAAATTGACACTATTATCCTAATCTTACAGATGATTAATCTGAGACCCAAAGAGGTTTAATAGAAGTAGAGTGGAAGTAATAATAATTATCATAATACTGATGAGAGATGACATTTGAGTGCTTGCTTGTGCCACACATTGTTTTAAATATTCCACAAAACATTTTATCATTTAATCTTTTCAACAACTTTATTACAGTTAGTGTCTTCATTTTCTGGAGGGACAAACAAAACACAAAGAAATTAAGTAACTTTCCCATGGTTCTGCATCTAGTAACTGGTAGAACCAAAATTCAAACCCAGACAAACTGGCTCTGGAGGCATTGTTTTCAAGTAATACACTATAATACTTCTGCTAGGTTGTGCAGGTAGAGAGTACATTAAGACTTGAATCCAGGCCTGTCAAGGCACAGGAAAAGCATGCCTTGTATAGAATTTGGCATTTAGGTTTCATTGAATTGAGCCACATTATTACCTTGTTCCCTTTGGGACTAATGGCAAGACTGTGATAATAAGGGCTTACAGAATCAGAATTGGAAGGAACATCTTAGAAACCATCCAGAAACCCAATTCCTTCCCTTTTCAGTTAGAGTACCTTAGACCCAGAAGATGAAAGTGATTTACCTAAAAATGACATAGTTTGTTAAGCACATGGATAAAATTGGTTATCTGGAATTTCCAAAATGGTATATTTCTGTTGCTCTATTATACCTGTCCTGCAGAATCTTCAACAGATTAGTACCCGGTTCTATTTACCTGGGTTAACTGACCAGGATCAACAAATATTATTGGTTTAAACAGTACTATATAACATATGCCTATTCTTTTGTTTGTGACATGTTCTTGCAGTAAGACTTAAAGACCATCCTAATTATTTTGGATGCATGGGTAAGCATTACAAAGAAGCTACCTTTTAGTTGATGAGAAGCTAAAAGAGTTATTGCTACTTCCAAAGGCACCTAAATTATCCCCAGGATGAAGAAATAATATATAAATAGTAATAAGAATAACTATATTTTATTGAAGAAGTGACTCATAACATTGTGCTCTTTTCATTTCATTGTGCTTCCTTTTTCAGGCTTTGAAATAATCTCATCTGTGCCATAAGGAGGAAGATTTCTTCTTTAATGTCTGCTTAGCAATCCCAGCCTGTGTTTTCCCCTCTGGCCATCTGATTTACTAGTAAGCAAGAAGTGTAGTACTTTGCAGGCAGCATAATGGAGTCACCTTCCTAACTCCCTGCCCCTGCCCATAGTTACTTTAGAGGTGACAAAATGTCACTTACATATAGTTAATCCTATAAAGCAACACTCTGATATGTTCATATGGGAAGTTTAACAGTATGGGGCTGTTTTACTCAATGTTTGGAGACAAAATCTTCAATTCTTTGCATATTTATGAAGGCAAACAATTGGATTTTTGAGAGAATGTAAGTGGTCCAATGTGTCGATATTTATTTGGTTTGGTATATAATTAAGAGGTAGAAGAAAGACAAAGAAAGAGAGAATTGTTGGCTATTATGATGGCAATTACAAGCAATAATCAATATCCCTGAGCACTGTAATTTCATCTGATGTACACTAAAGGATTTCCAAATGCAGTTTCATAAGTAAAATATTACAACATAATGAATAAATTCAACACTGGTCACAGCAGAGCAACATTTAAACTAATTCATATTTGAGTGGAATCCAAATTACAGTCCTTGGTGAGGGTAGATAATAAAGTGAATTCATATAGTATGATCCTTATTTTCTTATTAACAAGCTCAGATTAAGATTCTATGCTGAAAGTGATCTATATACTTCGATGTTCATCATGAAAAATAGCAATGAAAATGCTAGGTAGTGTCATAGGCTTTGCGGTCCATTGTTGGAAAGTGAAATCAGTGCCTAATATGCTTTCCTAGTCCTTGAAAAAAGTAGGAGCATAAAGACAAATGTTCAGTGCTAGACTTCAGCTACGTGCTCATAAAATCAGATCATCTATCTAAGCACATTGCTTTTCCCTGGAGATCTGAAGATATACTAAAATGTTGCTATCAATTTCATACAATTGGGTTTTTTCCACAGACCAAATGATAAAAATGCAGTTCAAGAGTTTATGTGTAAGTAGTACTCTTTTTTGCATCTGTTTTAATATTCAACTTCAAATTTAAAAAGGAAAAGCAAGATATTGCCAAAAGGAAATGGGCATATAAGGAAATTGAAAAAAAAATCTTCAAAACTGATGAGACCCAGTGGTGGTAAATGGGGATATAATAAATGTTCTTGTAAGGATTTTAAAATCTTCTATTAAAAAGGGGAAACATACTCTCTCTTTTTAAACCCCTCATACTACATAAATCCCTCATACTACATAATTATGAGGGTATCTGTTAGCATTAAATAATGTGATTTAATGTGGCACTTAAAATTCTACAGAAGCAGAAATCTACAGCTTTTTAACAACAGATGCATAAATAACCAGTATTTTTTCTTTTTTAAAAAATTTTTTAGATGTTGATGAACCTTTATTTTATTCATTTATTTATATGTGGTGCTGAGAATCAAACTCAGTGCCTCATACATGCAAGGAAAGCACTCTACCACTGAACCATCCAGCCCTGTATTTTTTTCTTTCACATTTCACAAACGTTCTTATGTAACACAAAGCTAAACCTATATTCCTGTAGTTATAAGCATTTGACTCATTGTTATACCCAGAGGAAGGAACTCAATTTGTTTTTAGAAGAAGCTGAACTTGATTTTTTAAAAAAACATATGAAGGTCCAAATCACATTTGGATAAGGTAGTAGAATTTGGATATTTGCTTATTTTTTTTAAATTATTAAATGCATTTTATTATGATAAAAAACCATGTGACACAAAATTTACCATCTTAAGCATTTCAAGCATATACTCCAGTACTGTTAAGGATATTCACATTGTTGTGCAACAGATCTCTGGAACCTTCTTACAAATCTGAAACACTATACCCATTAAAAACTCCTTTTTCCTTTCCCCTAGCAACCACCATTCCACTCTTTTTAAAAATTATTTGACTACTTTACATATTTCATATAATTGGAATCATACTGTATTTATATTTCTGTGCTCTGTTTATTTCACTTAACATAATAACATGTGACAGATTTTTTTCCCTTTGTAAGGCCAAATAATATTCCACCATGGGTCTGTATCACATTCTGTTCATCTGTTCATCCACTGATGGACACTTAGGTTGCTTGTGCCTCTTGGCTTCTGAGAACAGTGTTTCTATGAATATAGTGGCATGGATATCTCTTCAGGGTCTGCTTTTAATTCTCTGGGATAAATACACAGAAGTGGGATTGCTAGATCATATGGCAGTACTGTTTTCATTTTTCTGAGAAACTGTCATGCCATTTTCCTCAGTGATTGCTATTTTTCAATCCAACCAACTGTGTAAAAAGGTTCCATTTCTCCACATCTTCTTTAATGTTTATTATTATTATTATTTTTTTTTGTAGTGTACCATCCTAATGGTTAAGGCAACATCTCATTGTGGTTTCAATTTGTACTTATCTGACTAGTAGTGTTGACCATCTTCATATATTTGTTGGCCATTTGTACAATATCTTTGGAGAAATGTCTATTCATAGGTATTTATGATAATGCCTTCAAATAACACATGCAAATAAAGAAAATATTATTTGGGATCTGCTACATTTTCTTCTCTGACAAGGATACCTAGTGTTGTTTTGTGGAAAAGGATGATTCCTAGCCAATTATCAACCTCAACATCCATAATTTTTCCATTCCTGATACTCCTTTTAAGAAAAAATATTCCTAAAGAGCATTTATCTAGGGGTGTGGCTGTGGCTCAGTGGTAGAGTGCTCACCTTGCATGCGTGAGGCACTGGGTTCTATCCTCAGCACCACATAAAAATAAAATAAAGATATTGTGTTCACCTAAAATTTAAGAATAAATATTTTTTAAAAAGAGTTTTTATCTAAATTCTTCTTGAGCTTAACTGTATTATCAGTTTAGAAAACACCGTGAATTATCAAATTGTGCTCCTCTACTAACAGAATCATAAGGGAGGATTTTGATTTGTTCTAGGATTCTACCTTTATCTTCAAATCTTCTCTAAACCTTATATGTCAAATGTGGGGGATAAAAAAAGAATACAAGAACGATCAGTAGAGTACATAGAGGGGAATGAAGAGAAAGGAGGGGTTAGGAAAAGGAAAGACAGTAGAATGAATGTGATACAACTTTCCTACATACATATATGTAAAAAGATCAGTATAATAGAGGGAAACAAACAGCAGAAGGGAGGAAGGGAAGTACTGGGAATGAATTAGAGCAAATTATATTCCATGTTCTTATGATTATGTCAAAATAAATTCTATTGTCATGTATAACTAAAATGAACCAATAAAAGTACTTTGTCATTCATTATTTTAAGATAAAAAAGAGTTTTAATGTACCTATTGATGGTTTAATTTTCTGAGTATTAAGTCTTAGCTCTCTAATCTGTTCTCAAATGGAAATACTCTATAGTCTTTATTAGTGTTCATGTAATTTTACAAATGGGTTATTCAATAGCAGAAGCAATATCTGCTCTACTTCATCAACTTCCCCTAAATTTCATATGTCTTGAAGGCCAGAAACAGGTTTTAATTTCTAGTATGGTATCATTTACTTCAAAGGTATAGGAGACATCAATGTTTTTGGCAGTTCAACTCACAATAACTATGGAACCAACCTAGATGCCCTTCAAAAGATGAATGGATAAAGAAAATGGGGTATATATACACAATGGAATATTACTCAGCCTTAAAGAAGAATGAAATTATGGCATTTGCCAGGAAATGGATGGAACTGGAGAATATTATGCTAAGTGAAATAAGCCAATTTCAAAAAACCAAAGGTTGAATGCTTTCTCTGAGATGAGGATGCTAATTCATATTGGTTGAGATAATAGAAGTACTTTGGATTGAACAGAAGGGAGTAAAAGGAGGGGAGGGGGTATGGAGGTAGGAATGATAGTAGAATTAATCAGACACTATTACCTTGTGTGCATATATGACTACATGGCCAATGTAATTCTACATCATGTACAACCAGAAGGCATGAGAAGTTATACTCCATTTATGTATGATGTGCCAAAATGCATTCTACTGCCATGTATAACTTATTAGAACAAAAAAGAAAGTCTAGAAGAAATATTTATGAATTTGTGTGATATTTTTGCTTCTTTTCAAAGGCTCTTGTTTCACTGTGCAGAATTAATGAAGCTGGAGATTTTAAAAAAGAAAAGTTTCTTCTCAGCAAAAGAAACAATCTGTGAGGTGAATAGAGAGTCCACATCTTGGGATCAAATCTTTAGCCTTCACACATCAGATAGAGCACTAATCTCTAGGGTGTATAAAGAACTCAAAAAGCTAAACACCAAAAAAAAAAAAATAACCCAATCAATAAATGGGCCAAGGACCTTAAGAGACACTTTTCAGAAGAGGATAAACAATCAGTCAACAAATATATGAAAAAAATCTCCATCATCTCTAACAATTAGAGAAATGCAAATCAAAACTACTATAAGATTTCATCTCACTCCAGTCCAAATGGCAGCTATTATGAACACACAAACAACTTAAGTGTTGGCGAGGATGTGGGGAAAAATGTACACTCATACACTGCTGGTAGGACTGAAAATTGATGCAGCCAATATGGAAAGCAGTATGGAGATTTCTTGCAAAATTGGAAATGGAACCACCATTTGACCCAGTTATTTCTCTCCTCGGTCTATACCCAAAGGATTTAAGAACAGCATTCTATAGGGACACAGACACACAATAGCTAAACTTTGGAAACAACCTATATTACCTTCAATAGATGAATGGATTTAAAAATGTGGCATATAGTCACAATGGAATCTTACTCAGCAATAAAAAAGAATAAAATCATGACATTTGCAGGTAAATGGATGGAGTTAGAGACGATAATGCTAAGTTAGCCAATCCCCAAAAACCAAATGCTGAATATTTTATTTGATATAAAGAGGCTGATCCATAGTGGGATAGGGAGAGGGAGCATGGGGAGGAATAGATGAGCTCTAGATAGGGCAGATGGTTTGGAGGGGAAGGGAGGGGCATGGGGTTATAAATGATGGTGGAATGTGATGATCATAATTATCCAAAGTACATGTATGAAGACATGAATTGGTGTGAATATACTGTGCATACAATCAGAGATATGAAAAATTGTGCTCCATATGTGTAATAAGAATTGTAATGCATTCTGCTGTCATACATAAATTAAAAAATAAGAAAAATCTTTTAAAAATTCAAAAAATTAAAATTAAAACAAAAATATGAAAGATATTATTCATTCATATCACAACGTTTTAAAATAAGTTTTAGTTGTCAATGGACCTTTATTTTATTTATTTATATGTGGTGTTGAGAATCAAGCCCAGGGCCTCACACATGCTAGGAAAGTGCTCTACCGCTGAGTCACAATCCCAGCTCCTCTCAACCATTTTTGTGAGACATTTTGGTAGTAAAAGAATTACTATTGGAGGAGATCCAACATTGCAGCGGTCGGGGAGGCAGCGCTTTCAGTACCTCCTCAATAACGGGGTCAGGGAGACATATTGATACGATTAGATTCTACCTGCTGAGAAACTCCTAGAAAAATTCCACTGAAGAGAGACCGGCCAGGAATTAGTAGGATTTTTGGAGGTGACAGTTTGCCCCAGACGAGTGAATCTCTGCCACGCGGCGCAGAGGTACAGACCCGCCAGCAGCTGCCCGCGTGACTCGGTGACCATCGGCTGCCCACCCGCGGCCCCCACGACTGGGTGGCTAGCCTCCGAGGCGCAGCTCAGCAGGAGCGGCGCAGGGAATCTAGGAAGAGGTCTCTAGCCAAGCCTTCATGAAATAGCGAACCGGGAACTGAAACCAACCAGAGACAGACCAGTCCCACCCCTACCTTCGGACACTCTGGCAAGGAACCTGGGGCCCGCCATAACAGAGAGGTGACGTCACCAAAGTTCGGCCGACAGAATTCCTTCCCAGCGGAATCCACTTTAGCAGGTGTGTGACCCCAACCCCCTCCAGATACAAGCAGCCTGGAAGCCTCGGGAATCTCTCTCCGGGGGCGTGTCTGTAGGGAAGCAGAGGGGATTCCTGATCCCCAACTCCCCTTACCACCAGCGGCGACACCCAAGGTCTTATCCGCCAGTTTCCGGGGGCGTGCCCACCAAAGGGGTACGGAAAAATTAAACTGTTGATTCCCAGATCACCGCTCCAGCACTGGGGCTTAGATGAATGACAGAGAGAGTGCTCAGTCATTCGGGAAATAGGGCACGCAGTGGGGCTGCAAGTGTAACCAGATCCTTGGGGAACCGCCTCCGGTGAGCAGGACCTGGCTGGCTAGCAGGAGGAAGGGGGGAGGGGCCGCAGAAGTGAAAGAGCTCTGGACTAACAGGATTGAGAGACTCCCAGGAGCTGCCTTACAGGGATTGCTGTCGGCACATAGAGGGCAGAAGCTTGGCTCGGAGGGCACAGCTCCACCTACTGGAAGAGAAGAAAATGGATCTCTAAAACTTCAATTTTTTTATTCTCTCTTTTTTCTTTTCTCCCCTTTTCCTTCTTTCTTTCTTTCCCATTTCAAGTTTTATTGTTCTATCCATTCTCCTCTAATCTATCTCTCTCTCTCCTTCTTTCTTTTTAAGAGCACCTTCCTTCCCCTACTCCCCAACTTTCATCCCTAGCATTACGTCTTCCATTACGTGTAATTGTCTAAATGCAAACAGGTGAATATATCGAGGCTGTCTATAGGGCTCCTAAATACCTAGCTACTACCAAACACCCTGATCCAGTCACCTGTTAAAATCCCCCTTCAGTAGACCAATCTTCCAAAGTAGCCAAGACATACTAACCCTCATACCATCATAGCACCTAACCTAAACATAAAGTCCTAAGAACAAACAACAGATCACTATTTGCATGTAGAATCCGGAAGCCTTTTATGAATTGAATGAATCAGCTTTAAAGTACAATAAAGCCCAACATTTCTAGGCATAATCTCCCACCACAAAGGAGAGACCACAGAGATATACAAAACCAAAATAAATTTATAGGAGAAAACAGAAACACAGCAGTTAAACAGAGTTGGAAAGTAACGTGAAAAACATGAAAAAACAAGGGAAAAAAGGATTACAAACAATGCAGGACAACTTAAATCTACAGGAGGACCTAGAGACTTCAGAAAAATGGACAGAGAAAGAACTCAAGGCATACCTGACTCAGATGGAATGGAATCTTAGAGAAGTCATGAGACAGCAAGTCGAAACAATAAAAGAATACTTTGAAAACGAATTGCATAAGCAAATTCAAATTGCAAAGAAGGAACTCTACCAGGAGATAGAGATTTAAAAAAAAATCAAACAGTAATCCTAGAAATGCAGGAAACCATAAACCAAATTAAAAACTCAAATGAGAATATTACAAATAGACTAGATCAAATAGAACTCAGAACATCAGAAATGAAGACAAAGTTTATCAATTTGAAAAGAATACAGTCAACACAGAAAAGATGCTTAAAATTCACTAGCAATCTATCCAAGAGATATGGGATGTCAAAAAAAAAACCAAACTTGAGAGTCATTGGGATAGAAGAAGGCATAGAGGTTCAATCCAAAGGAATGAACAATCTATTGAATGAAATAATCCTAGAAAACTTCCCAGATATGAAAGATGGAATGGATTGCAAAATCCTGGAAGCCTACAGGGCCCCAAACATACAAAACCGAAATAGACCAACTTCAAGACATATAATTATGATGATAGCCAACATACAGAACAAGGAGGGAATATTAAAAGCTATGAGAGAAAGGAGGCAGTTTATATTCAGGGGTAAACCAATTAGGTTAACGGCTGATTTTTCATCACAGACTTAGAAAGCGAGAAGATCCTGGAACAACGTATTTCAAACGCTGAAAAATAATGGATTCCAACCAAGAATACTGTATCCAGCAAAATTAAGCTTCAGATTTGACAATGAAATTAAAATATTTCACAATAAACAAAAGTTAAAAGAATTCACAGCCAGAAAACCAGCACTGCAAAACATTTTGAGCAAAATACTACAAGAAGAGGAATTGAAAAATAGCACCCAAAACTAACAGTGGGAGGTATCTCAGTAAAGGGGGAGAAAAATAACCAAAGAGGAAAAACTAGCCAAATTAAAATAAATAAATAAATAAACATGACTGGAAATACAAACCATATTTCAATTGTAACCTTAAATGTTAATGGCTTAAATTCACCAATCAAGAGACATAGGCTAATAACCTGGATTAAAAAAACATATACAACAATATGCTGCCTTCAGGAGACTCATATGATAGGAAAAGACATACACAGGTTGAAGGTGAAAGGTTGGGAAAAATCATACCACTCACATGGCCCTCGGAAGCAAGCAGGAGGGCCATACTCATATCGAATAAAATCAACTTCAAACCTAAGTTAATCAAAAGGGATAAAGAAGGACACTATATACTGTTAAAAGGAACCATCCACCAACAAGACATAACAATTATCAATTCGTATGCACCAAACAATGGTGCTGCAATGTTCATAAAACAAACTCTCCTCAAGTTGAAGAGTCAAATAGACCACAACACAATAACTATGGGGGACTTCAACACACCGCTCTCACCATTAGACAGATCCTCTAGACAAAAGCTGAATAAAGAAACTATAGAACTCAGTAACACAATCAATAACCTAGACTTAACCGACATATATAGAATATATCAACCATCATCAAGTGGATACACGTTCTTCTCAGCAGCACATGGATCCTTCTCAAAGATAGACCATATATTATGCCATAGGGCAACCCTCAGTAAATATAAAGGGAGATAATACCATGCACCATATCTGATCATAATGGAATGAAACTGGAAATCAATGATAAAAGAAGGAAGGAAAAATCCTAAATCACATGGAAAATGAACAATATGTTACTGAATGATCAATGGGTTACAGAAGACATAAAGGAGGAGATAAAAATAATTCTTAGAGACAAATGACAATACAGACACAACATACCGGAATCTATGGGACACAATGAAAGCAGTTTTAAGAGGGAAATTCATTTCTTGGAGTTCTTTCCTCAAAAAAAGAACAAAAAACAACAAATAAATGAACTCACACTACACCTCAAATACCTAGAAAAGGAAGAGCTAAACAACAGCAAATGTAGTAGAAAACAAGAAATAATTAAAATTAGAGCAGAAATCAATGAAATTGAAACAAAAAAATTGAAAAAATTGAAAGAACTAAAAGTTGGTTCTTTGAAAAAATAAATAAGATCGACAGGCCCTTAGCCATGCTAACGAAGAGAAGAAGAGAGAGAACTCAAATTACTAACATACGAGATGAAAAAGGCAATATCACAACAGACACTACAGAAATACAGAAGATAATTAGAAAGTATTTTGAAACCCTATATTCCAATAAAATAGAAGATAGTGAAGATATCGATAAATTTCTTAAGTCATATGATCTGCCCAGATTGAGTCAGGAAGACACACACAATTTAAACAGACCAATAACAAAGGAAGAAATAGAAGAAGCCATGAAAAGACTACCAACCAAAAAAAGCCCTGGACCGGATGGGTATACAGCGGAGTTCTACAAAACCTTCAAAGAAGAATTAATACCAATACTTTTCAAGTTATTTCAGGAAATAGAAAAAGAGGGAGCTCTTCCAAATTCATTCTATGAGGCCAACATCACCCTGATCCCGAAACCAGACAAAGACACTTCAAAGAAAGAAAACTACAGACCAATATCTCTAATGAACTTGGATGCAAAAATTCTCAATAAAATCCTGGCGAATCGAATACAAAAGTATATCAAAAAAATTGTGCATCATGATCAAGTAGGATTCATCCCTGGGATGCAAGGCTGGTTCAATATACGGAAATCAATAAATGTAATCCACCATATCAATAGACTTAAAGATAAGAACCATATGATCATCTCAATAGATGCAGAAAAAGCATTCGACAAAGTACAGCATCCCTTTATGTTCAAAACACTAGAAAAACTAGGGATAACAGGAACTTACCTCAACATGGTAAAAGCTATATATGCTAAACCTCAGGCTAGCATCATCCTGAATGGAGAAAAACTGAAGGCATTCCCTCTAAAATCTGGGACAAGACAGGGATGCCCTCTCTCACCACTTCTATTCAATTTAGTTCTTGAAATACTAGCCAGAGCAATTAGACAGACAAAAGAAATTAAAGGCATAAAAATAGGAAAAGAAGAACTTAAATTATCACTATTTGCAAATGATATGATACTATTTTTAACAGACCCAAAAGGGTCTACAAAGAAACTACTAGAGTTAATAAATGAATTAAGCAAAGTGGCAGGATATAAAATCAACATGCATAAATCAAAGGCATTCATGTATATCAGCAACAAAACTCCTGAAATGGAAATGAGGAAAACCACTCCATTCACAATATCCTCAAAGAAAATAAGATATTGGGAATCAACCTAACAAAAGAGGTGAAAGATTTATACAATGAAAACTACAGAACCCTAAAGAGAGAAATAGAAAAAGATCTTAGAAGATGGAAAAATTACCCTGTTCATGGATAGGCAGAACTAACATCATCAAATGCCGATATTACCAAAAGTTCTCTATAGGTTTAATGCGATGCCAATCAAAATCCCAACGGCATTTCTTGTAGAAATAAAGCAATCATGAAATTCATATGGAAAAACAAAAGACCCAGAAGAGCAAAAGCAATTCTAAGCAGGAAGTGTGAATCTGGAGGTATAGCGATACCTGAGTTCAAACTGTACTACAAAGAAATAGTAACAAAAACAGCATGGTACTGATACCAAAACAGGCAGGTGGACCAATGGTACAGAATAGAGGACACAGAGACCAATCCACAAAACTACAACTACCTTATATTTGATAAAGGGGCTAAAAGCATGCAATGGAGGAAGGATAGCATCTTCAACAAATGGTGCTGGGAAAATTGGAAATCCATATGCAACAAAATGAAACTAAATCCCTTTCTCTCGCCATGCACAAAAGTTAACTCAAAATGGATCAAGGACCTAGATATCAAAGCAGAGACACTGCGTCTGATAGAAGAAAAAGTTGGCTCCGATCTACATATTGTGGGGTCGGGCTCCAAATTCCTTAATAGGACGCCCATAGCCCAAGAGTTAATAACAAGAATAAACCAATGGGACTTACTTAAACTAAAAAGTTTTTTTCTCAGCAAGAGAAATAATAAGAGAGGTAAATAGGGAACCTACATCCTGGGAACAAATTTTTACTCCTCACACTTCAGATAGAGCCCTAATATCCAGAATATACAAAGAACTCAAAAAATTAAACAATAAGATAACAAATAATCCAATCAACAAATGGGCCAAGGACCTGAACAGACACTTCTCAGAGGACGACATACAATCAATCAACAAGTACATGAAAAAATGCTCACCATCTCTAGCAGTCAGAGAAATGCAAATCAAAATCATCCTAAGATACCATCTCACTCCAGTAAGATTGGCAGCCATTATGAAGTCAAACAACAATAAGTGCTGGCGAGGATGTGGGGAAAAGGGTACTCTTGTACATTGCTGGTGGGACTGCAAACTGGTGCGGCCAATTTGGAAAGCAGTATGGAGATTCCTGGGAAAGCTGGGAATGGAACCACCATTTGACCCACCTATTGTCCTTCTTGGACTATTCCCTGAAGACCTTAAAAGAGCGTACTACAGGGATACTGCCACATTGATATTCATAGCAGCACAATTCACAATAGCTCGACTGTGGAACCAACCCAGATGCCCTTCAATAGATGAATGGATAAAAAAATGTGGCATTTATATACCATTGAGTATTACGCAGCACTAAAAAATGACAAAATCATGGAATTTGCATGGAAATGGATGGCATTATAGCAGATTATGCTAAGTGAAGCTAGCCAATCCCTAAAAAACAAATGCCAAATGTCTTATTTGATATAATGAGAGCAACTAAGAACAGAGCAGGCAGGAAGAGCAAGAGGAAAAGATCACCATTAAACAGGGATGAGAGGTGGGAGGGAAAGGGAGAGAAAAGGGAAATTGCATGGAAATGGAAGGAGACCCTCATTGTTCTACAAAATTACATATAAGAGGTTGTGAGGGGAATGGAAAAAAAACAAGGAGAGAAATGATTTACAGTAGATGGGGTATAGAGAGAAGATGGGAGTGGAGGGGAGGGGGGATAGTAGAGGATAGGAAAGGTAGCAGAATACAACAGTTACTAATAGGGCATTATGTAAAAATGTGGATGTGTAACTGATGTGATTCTGCAATCTGTATTTGGGGTAAAAATGGGAGTTCATAACCCATTTGAATCTAATGTATGAAATATGATATGTCAGGAGCTTTGTAATGTTTTGAACAACCAATAAAAAAAGAATTACTATTGATAGAAATAGTAATAATTTAAAAATAATTGCTATTTACTAAACATATGTACTAAGCACTCTGATAAAGTACTTCATGTCACTGAATTCTCAAAATATCACTCTTAGATAGATTATCTGCCTTTTATAGGTGATGTAGCCAAGAATCAGGTATCAAGATATATAATTTCGTAATATCACACAACCAACAAATGAGTTGGAAACTACCTTCAGTTTTGTTGTTTAATAAAATGCAAGCCACTTGACAGTAGAGATATCTTACTTACTGCTGTATTCCTAGCATCTAAGATGATGCACAGCCAACAGGTACTCAATAAATATTTTAAAAACCAAAGCATGAATTATAAAACCTATTTACTTAACCACCAAGCACATATTAGTTCACAATATCAGTCATAATATTAATCATTAAGGTAATACAGTATTCTTAAGTCGAATGACCATCTGATTTTTCTAAAAGATGAACATTTATTTAAGCTAAATATTTCCCTGAATATGTTTTTATGGAAATATTTCTTTCACCTCTTAAAATTACAGAAATAATAAGATGATATTAGGAGGGTAGTATATACTTATAACCATTATGAAAGTGAGCTAATTGTCATGTCTCCTTGTTTAGAATGTGAAAGACATCAGAAAATTTTCAAACAATAGTACATTGGACTTTCCTATAGAAAATAAACATTTTAGGTAGAGGATATTTGTAGGTAAAATGAAATCAGGAGTGCTCGTGTAGAAATATAAATCCTACAGAATGAAAATACTGCATATTTCACAATATTTGACCAAGCTGCTTCAGTAGACCCCAAAATAAATTAAAATAAACAATTCTACACTACTTCATAATAATGTCCTTTTAAGTCCACCTCTCATTTTCTTTCTTCAAGTTATGCTCTGTGGATTTGACTTTAATTTAAAAATTGATATTTAAAAACTCTACACCAGTTGAAAGGTAAATATCAAATTAATATTTTCTATCAATGCAAATGTTCCGATATTAAAAGGCTCAGGCCAATATATAAAATTATTTACTTAGATAAGTAAGCTTAATTCATTTTCATTTAATAATAATTTAGGGCTTGAGATGTGATGTGAAAGGTATAATCCTTTTAAAGTAGAAACATTTAGAAAGCTATTGAAGATTACATTTTCAGTCGTCTTTTCCTATTATACATGGTTCCCATGAAGAAATAACAGTTTTTAGTAGTTCACTTCCTAACAGGGACTACTTAAAAGCAGAACAAGGGTCTGGGGTTGTGTTTCAGTGGTAGAGTGCTTGCCTAGGATGTGTGAGGCACTGGGTTCGATCCTCAGCACCACATGTAAATAAATAAAATAAAGGTCCATTGACAACTAAACAATATTAAAAAAAAAAAAAAGCAGAACAAACTTGTGACCTGGGACAAGTTTGGGACCACACCTTTGAAACTAAAGTGGATTCTAAATTTTCTGGGACTTCTTAAAAAAACTTTTCATTGTGTAAAGAAATTCAATTCTATTTCCCTTTGCAAATGCTAAAAACCAGCTCCCAATTTAACTCATCAGAGCAACCTGCTGATTTTATAGAATTGTCTTTACTGGCTATTTACTTTGGTTGTTTCTTTTCTTTTTAAAGGAGGGGGTAGTAGGCAGAGTAGTATATTTGATTACCTTTTTATTCATCCTCATTTTCTACAGACATGTATTTTCCTCGTTTATTTTATGAGCCAGTTGACATAGTATACTTTTCTGTATCATTTGTTTTTATTGAATTGTAATCTACATTAGCAAGGGCATCTTATTTTAAAGAAAGAATGTTTAAAATTAATTACAAAGTAGTGCAAGAAGAACAGAGCCTAAGAGTTTCCCATTAAACTCTTCAAGTTGAAAATTTAGATTGCTGTTCTAATGTAATCTTTATTTTCCTTTTTTTTTTTTTGCAGTTCTAGATATTGAACCCAGGAGGGCGCTGCTTTACCATTGAGCTATATCACCAGCCCTTTTCATTTTTTTTTTTTTTTTTTGAGACAGGGTCTCATTAAGTTTCTGAGGCTAGCCTCAAATTTGTGATCCTCCTGCATCAGCCTCCTGAGTTGCTAGGATTATAGGTGTGCATCACTGTACTCAGCCTCTAATGCAACTTTTAAAGGATGTTTATCAACATTTGCCTTATACCAGTTCTTATTTCTTTGACAGTCTTATTCATGCATGCAATTTAAAGGTAAAAATGCTTTATAATGCCATAAAATATCAAGAAATGCCACTCAATTCAGTCTCCTAATCTATCCAGCATAAATTTTTTTCTAAAGGACAAGCACGCAAAAGGATTGGCTGTCATTTGAAATATTAGCCACAAAATCAAAGAGGTGGTCTGAAGCAGAGAATGTCTGCTCCTAATAAACATCTCTATTTTCTCTTCCAGGACACAGAGGTAGAAAACATTTCCCATTTTTCTTAGGTGTGGACATGTGACTGAGTTCTAGATGAAGAAATGTAAAGTGTGTGCAAAGTGATGTTGTGATAATTCAAGGCATAAAAACTTCCAAACTCAGGGTCCTCAGTTTCCTTCCTCATTTACTGACTGGAAGTAAATAGACCCAAGACAGAAAGGAAACTAATAATTCATTTCATGGAATATTATGCAATCATAGAAAATACAAAGAATTTGCAACCACATAAACATATTAGACATGCTAATTATTGTCTTTCAGCACAGAGCCATTGACAAGGCATTCCTATGCACAATTTTCCCATCCTCCAACCCCCACTCCATGCAGCCATAGTTAATTGATCAAGAATTAGATGGCCAAGTTCACAGGAAATTGTAGTCCTCAGAAATCTAGACATAGGGATGGAGATAACATATAATAGAGGAAGAGAGAATGAAATCCCATCTAAAGTAAAGCCTGAAAATAGAACAAATACATAGAGAGAAACAGAAATGATACATGTGGCCCTAGAAAGACAAAGAATGATGGAAAGAGTTGTATCTTCTATTAGGTTTTTATTGTGTTTTTTGCACTGTGAGAATAGCATACCCATTATCATTTAAAAAGATTTTTGTAGTTGTAAATGGAAAGGATGCCTTTAGTTTATTTTTATGTGGTGCTGAGGATTGAACCCAGTGCCTCACACATGCTAGGCATAGCCTCAGCACCCTCATTATCATTTATTAAAAACCTCCTTTATATTAGACTTAGTTTGAAATGTTTTCTGCTCTCAGTTACCATAAAATTCCTAAGGCAATGGTAATTTTCCATGTTGGGAAAAAATCAGAATTCATATAGTATATATTTTCAACATGGCCCTGTGCTATCCTCTCCCACCCCAAACTAAAAATAAATAAAAATCAAATACCTACTCTACAGAAACTTAATTTAGAGTAGAACATTTGGAAATATTAGTGGTAATGATCTTTGAGTGACAGAAATTATAGTTATTTTTCTTTGAGACTGTATGTGTTCTTTCAAGATTTCTAACTCTAAACCCAGTGCTTTTTCAGGAGGCCATTCAAAAGTGGAAGAGGATACTCTGGGACCACTAGATGGTTTGCTCATCTATAATTACCTCTATATCTAGAGCACTGTACAATAAAATTTCATATTTGAAATGACAACTCTGGCATATTATAGTATTTTCAATTATAAAACATTAAATTATGTTCATTTGGATTAAAATGGAAAGTACATTCATAATTAAGAATGGTTTTAAACAAGAATGACAATTTTTGAAAAGTTCTATTTAACCTTAAGCTAATCACCAAATCCAATTAACCAGATCTTTCCAATTTTCTAGGCATTTAGGGTCATCAAGATTTTAATATAAATAGAATAAAAACTAGTTGATGTCTCCAGGCAGGGAAATTTAACCAAACCATAAATATTCACCAGAAGATAAAAAGGGAAACTTGTGGTTCTTTACATACCAGAGATGAATTGTTAAGAGTTTAATTATTAGAATAGTTGTATGGAAACTTTCATTTCAGCTCCAACTCTTACTCCAACTACCAATAGGATACATTAGTAAAATTTTCTGAGACCTTGAGATGAGATAATGAGGAAGACATTTTGGACAATTGAGAATTATTCATACATACTTACATATGCACAAGCCTATATGTGCATACACACATGCATAGTTACATGTATACATTACCTAAAATCTGACTTTTTAATTTTAACCAAATATATTCAGCTACCAAAAAGGAACCAGCCTTGCTGCCATAAAGTTTTCTAAGTAAATGATACCACTGACTATGTTAAGGACAAAATTTGAAAGATTAGACTGTCATAGATAAAAGATAATTATTTTAGTTGAAGATTAGGGGAAATAAAAGATTGTAAATATTTTATGCCAAAAGAAACTCAATTTACTTAAGAAGCTAATATCATAGTTGATATTTTCACAGTTAAATTAGAAATAGTCATCTGTATTAGAACTTATAATAGTAATTTACATTACCATCTATTTTTTAATATAAGCCTTGAGAATCCATGTCACTATTAAGTATTTTCATCAATAACAAGTCACTACCTAGTATATTGTGTATGTCTGATGTAGATGAGAAGTTTGAGTTATGATCATAGCTTGGCCAATGATAGTTACTTGCTTTTGGGAATATGACTTATATTTGAAAGACAATTTTAAGTAAGGGTGGGAGGATAAAATATCACTTTCTACTATGAGAGTAACTGAGGCAAATTTTTGCACATACTGTATTTAGTAATTCATGAAGTTTGCTCTTGTTATGACTTGGCAACTTAAGAAGCCTAGACTGCTATGTGGGATCCCATGATTTCTTTAGCACTATGTAATGGCGCCTGCACATTTCTATGTCCTTTACCATTAAGAAACTTGCTCTCTAACTTGATATGTCAATTTCTTCCTGTTCTTCCTGTTCATAACATCACCATCCTGATGATCACTGTGTACCTCTGCATGGAACGTAGTTCCTGTTTTATTCCCCTTCCAATCTGCATGAAATTTTTACCCAGATTCAGTTTCCTTTCAGACTGCTATCCCATTTCAAAAGAGAAGTCTATCTTTTGTTTCCATTCTCTTATCTTTTACCAATTCTTCAAACCCAAGGAGTGTAGCTTCAATCTTACCACATTACTGAAATTTGGCTGCTTAAAAGTTTGTAATTGACAGATCCAATCAATGGTCTCTTCTCATCCATGTTTTATTTGACTCCTTTGTGACATTTGAAAATCATGATCACCATTTCCTTGAAATTTTTTCATCTCTTGTTTGTGCTCTTGCATGATTAGTCTTTTTCTCCTTCTTGGACTGCTAAGATAAAAGTGTTTTCATGGTATAGTTTATGGCCTTCTCTTATTTTGCATTGAACTCAAAGATTTCCTCCATTATTCACAGAAGTTCAATTACTATGTCTACCAATGAAACTCTTAATTATCCATGTCTATCATGAGCTCTAGAATCAGATACACCTAGGTTTGGACTGGTTCTACTACTTACTAACTGGTGACCTTGTGGCATGTTGTTCAACTTTTTTACACTTCTGTTTGAAAAATGTAAGTTGGAATGAATAATATAATTCCTTGGCAAAATGCTTGGTACATGGTAAACATTCAGTAAGCAGGAAAAGAAACTTTTTTTCCCCTTCCTCTCTGCACCTGGATCCATATTTTCAACAATTTATTGGACATTGAACACTTTGACCTGGATATCCCACACAGATGTTCTAATATTTCCAAAGGAAAACTCATTAACTGCTTCTACCAACTTCTGTTATTGATTTAAAATATTTACTCCATCTATAGTTTCCTGCTAAGATAGTCTGTCTATGCATCCTATAAAATTTTTGTTGAAAAGTATGAGCCAAGTACTAAAGAATCTTAGTAAGAAAGGACATAATTCTTTATTCAAGTTGCAATGGAGAATAAAAACAAATAAAAGATTTGTGGTGCAAATAAATATACAATGAACTAAAGGTTATGACAGATATATGCACAGGTAACTATGGACCACACATCAAGAATTTCTACGTGAAGTTGAGGTGGGGAGGTCACTAAATTCTGAATATTTGTGTCCCTCTAGAATTCATCAGGTAAAATCTAATCCCTCAGGTGGTGCTTTTGAGAAGTGATTAGGTCATCAAGGCTCCACATTTGTGTATGGGATTAATATTCTCATAAAATAGACTTAAAAGAACTTATTGGCCCCTTCTGCCTTGTAAGGACACCATAAGAAGGGGCCATCTATGAGGAATGGGCCCTCACCAGAAATTAAATCTTCTGGGGCCTTGATCTAAGACTTCCCAGCCTTCAGAACTATTAGGAATAATTTATATTGTTCATAAATTGCCTGGTTTGAAGTATTTTGTTAAAGTACTCAAACTAAGAGAGAGGGAAAGGCATGTAAAGGAAGACAACTCAGAGGTATCTTTAACTTCTCTCTGCCTTCTCTTTGAATCTTCTCTCCCATCTTCCAAATTCTATTCAGCCAAATCTTATAATTAGCCTCAATAAGATTGAAATTTTGGCTTCAACAACTAAAATGTTAATCTTTTTGAGACCAATAATATCATCAATAATACAAATAACAATAATCACTGGTAAGGATGCAAGGAAAAATGTACATGTATACATTGTTGGTGAAACTGCAAATTAGATCAACCACTTTGGAAAGCAGTATAGAAATTCCTCAAAGTAGGAATAGAACAATCATATGACCCAGCTATTCCACTCCTTGGTATTTATCTTAAAAAATTAAAATTAGAGGGCTGGGGTTGTGACTCAGTGGTAGAGTACTTGCCTGGCAAACGTAAGGCACTGGGTTCAATTCTCAGCACCACATACAAATAAATGAATAAATAAAGGTCCATCAATGTCTAATCAAATTTTTAAAAAGAATTAAAATTAGAATACTATAGTGATGAAAATATATCAATGTTTATAGCAGCACAATTCACAATAGTCAAGTAATGAAACCATCCCTAGTGCCAGTTGATAGATGAATGGAATTAGAAAATGTGGTATATATACACAATGGAGCTCTATTCATCCCTAAGGAAGGATGAAATTGTCATTTGCTGGTAAATGGATGAAACTGAAGAACATCATGCTAACTGAAATAAGCCAGAATCAGAACTGAGGGTCAAATATTTTCTCTTATATGTGGAAGCTACAAGGAAAAGAAGAAATAAAAAGAGGTATCTCACAAAAATAGAAGAGAGATCAGTAAAGTAAAGGTGGTAACCAATGGTGGGGAGAAGAACTAGGGAATGAAGTTAACAAAATTATGCTATATGCATGCAGGAATATATCACAATGCATTCCAATTCTATATATAATTATAATGCACCAATTAAAAAAATAGAAGGCAGACAAATAGAGTAGAGGAAGGGCATCATGGGGAGGGAAATGGAGAAGGAAAGAGGAAGTACTGGGGATTAAAACGGAGCAACCTATGTTATATGTATTTATGAATGTGGCAAAATGAACCACACTGTCATGCATAAATATAATGCACTAATATAAACATTAAAAAGATTAACATTTTAGAGGAAAGGTAGCTCTTTTCCCCATTAGAATGTAAGCTCATCAAAGGCAGGGTTTTTGTCTGTTTTTTTTTTTTTTCTTTGTTGTAGCCTCAGCAAATAGGACAGGGATGGCACACGGTAGAAGCATAATAAATATTTGTTCAAATTTGTTGAAACTTATCTACACTAAAATTAATTCACCATAGTATTTATCAAAAACCAGTTTTCACTTAAGGTATTTTCATTATATACTTTCTTATACCTTTGCACACACAAAAAAATTTTGACAGAATGGAGACACAGATGTTACTGTTTATTTGCTTATCTGTTTGCCAAAGGGAGCAATTCTTTTTTGAGCTTTCTTGTTCTTTAAATGGAATACTCAGTACCACATTTTCACAACTCTTGCAGAGACATTTCAAAGACCCCAAGATTAACCTGATCTTATCTTTTGCGTTTAAAGCTACAAAAATTTCTGTGTTGTGGAATTAATAAAGAACCAGCTGGATTCTCCCAAAGGGAGAGGCTTAGTGTTATGTTATGTCTTTGATACACACACGCACACACACACACACACACACACACACACACACATATATACACACTCATACCTGTTGAAAATCAGAAGAACAATGAACAGGAAAAATTACTTTCTGCTACTTCAAACATATTTCATACTTTCAGTAAAGTATAACAGGCAAGTGTTTGTTTACTTGACATGGTAATGAAAATATATACTATGATTAACTAGATAAGTAACTTTGTATTTTTTAATGAGGTTGTTAAAAACTTGTTTCCTTCTCAAAACAAGTCTCTTCTCAAAACTCCACATTTCTGGGGCTGGGGATGTGGCTCAAGCGGTAGCGGGCTCTCCTGGCATGCGTGCCGCCCGGGTTCGATCCTCAGCACCACATACCAACAAAGATGTTGTGTCCGCCGAAAACTAAAAAATAAATATTAAAAATTCTCTATCTCTCTTAAAAAAAACTCCACATTTCTGTTTTAAATATATAATCTGGGGTAGGAAAGTCTTTGAGTATAATGGGATGGAAAGCAAAAATTAGATACAGAGATCCCTTTAAATTTTAACTTTTGACTGATGCATAGTACATCAACCAACTCACTTAAAAAATCCTCTAAAATATCTGTTTATGTTCACATTTAGATTGCTAAATAAATATTTTCCTTATTAAAATCAGATTTTATTTCACTTATGGTGAAATTTTCTTTTAAAATGAAACAAATTATGTTTACTTATGGTTTTATTTTGAAATGAACTTAAGAATAGTCAATTAAAAACATATTTAAAAATAATACCACCAACAACACAAAAATAATACCACCACAAAAGACACTAGTGACTGCATCATAATGATCTCCAAAATATTGTTCCTCAATGCCTAAGCACATTAACTATTATAGATATATTTTTATTCTCAATATGTAAAATATATTTTTGAGACTGCAGAATTCTTTTTCATGTAAATTTAACACAGTCTACATCCATCATTTGGTGTAGGCTGAAAAGGTTGGTTGATTCCTGTTCATGTGTAGTAAACAGGATTTATAGGTCATAGATTAGTTCTAAGAAGTCTTTTCCTGTCTTAAAAAGAATCTTTAAATCTGTGGCTGAAGATAGATTTTGCTAACCCCAGTGCTGTTAAAGGATTAAAGCATGAGATATTGTTGGATCTAAGCTCTGCATATGTGCATTCTGAGTTTTTTCCCCGCTAGTCATTATTGAAGGAAAAAATTATGCCTGTAAATCTATTTTTTCATTGAAAATGTCCTAAGGAAAATGCTACTTATAAATATTAGGTAGATTTTAGTACTACTATATAATAAAGAATTATAACTGGTGCTAGAGAACTTACATTTATGGGTTAACGTGTAAAGGCTATATTATTCCATAGATATTTAAATCACTACCATCACTATTAATGAATATTTCTTCCAAATGGTTCTTATTTCCCCAGGACAGACACTAGCTCTACAAGTGGGGAAACAAGCATTACTCATATAGCTTTCATTTCTCTTTTCACTTCTTGCCCACATCTCCTCCACCAATGGCCTTTGCTCTTCTTTCATAAAAATAACCCTGTGGACTCCACTTAATTGTCACATTAGCCTAAAGCCAGCAAGGACAGTTAGCCTCATACCAAGCTATAGCCATCTGTCAGAATATGCTGAAATCAATGAAGGTGGTTGCTACCCATTTTTCTGGCCAGATGTGACTGCTCCACGTGATTCTGATTTGTCTTTGTGAGCTGGAGTGGTCATATTAATCTGAAATCCAGGTTTTAAAAGTTGCAGCAAAATCTTTAAAATTCATTTTGGTGAATAGATCATAGCTAATATCTATCCACATCATTCTCATAAAAAATACCATCTAAGAGTAGGTCAAGCAAAATTAGTTGGGGAATTGAAACAATGCTTGGCCAAAAATTCTAATGAGTAACAGATTATCAAGTAAACTTTGAGTTAGGGATGTGAACTGAGGGACAGCAAAGAGAATAATGTAGGGAAACCAAAACTGGCTACAATTCCACTTAAAAGTGAATCCAGATTAAGGGGATGAGAAGCTAAGGGAACTGTTCCAGCGCTCTGCAGGGAGTGGGTTAGGTTTGACTCCTGATTAAAATAAGCACCACTCCACTTAACCAAGTGTTAAAGGCAGGCCAGACCACTTGTACTGAAAGTGCTTGGACTGAATGGAGAAACAGATACAGAAAAGAAAGCAGTTAAATAGGATTCTGAAAAGCCACAAGGAATAAAACCGACATCAAGGGGATGAAGAAGGGAGGGATGTGACACAGGGGAAGAAAAACAAGAGAGAAGGAAACTGAAATGAAAGTGCAAATCAGAAGTGATTTGAATTAAAATACTCCTTGCAATAACTATGTGACGTGAATGCTATTAACCTATTTTTTAAGATCAGAAAAACAGATTAAGAAAGGTCCTGTAATTTGCCTAAATTCCTACTGCTAATTAGGAGCAGAACTAAACCTTAAAGCCATATCTGTTGACTTCTAAATCCAAACTCTTAACTACTCTTAAACAGCTTTTATTAAGAAGGTACAAAGCTGTGCCATCAATGCTAAATGATAGTGTTGGAACTGAGACTCACTTGGCAGGGAGGAAAAGAAGCTTTCTGGAGAATTAAAGCATGAGAGGATCTTTAAACTCTGTTATATCCATAGATGGAACCCTGAACTAGGAAGGAGAACACAGAAGTTTAATAATATGGATTTCAGCATGAAGTTTCAATTTTTGGCTCATAGCTTAAGAATAATAGTTCTTTGGTTCTACAGTCATTATCTCTCATTAGTAACTAGAAAAATATGTTCTCATAGAATAATTAACCTACTCAAGAGGGTTTAAGTGGCAGTGGAGGAGAAGGGAGAGGAACCATGGAAAGAATAGTACTTAATATCACTTAAATGGATAACTTTGACTAGGTATGACTTTGAGTTTGATATGCTCTTACCAAAATGCCCTTTCTTCCACTTTCATCTAATTTCTCCTAAGTTTATAAAAAGAATTTTAGGCGATTTTCTCAGGGAAATTTCCACTTTTCCTCTTTTACCTACTTCGACACTTCCTTGGCCATCATTATTCCCACTTTGGTTAGGTCCACTACCTCCAAGTGTTTCTACTTTGGGATTACTTAAATATAACAAAGCATATATCCTTGTATTGTTCTTCATCTCACTTTTTTCCACTACTATAGAAAGGCATTAATGCATAGAGGTTAAATGTGAAGACCTTAGATTTATAACCTGTATTCAAAACCTGGTGTGGTTCCTGTATGTTGTAATTATGGGATCTTGCAAAGCTCCTTAACTTCTCAGTACCTCAGTTTCTTCATCTCTGTCAGTTGAGGATGGTGGCACTAATAATACCTACCACAGGGGTTGGAAGTACACCTCAGTGGTGAAGCACTTGCCTAGCATGTGTGAGGCACTAGGTTTGATCCTGAGCACCGCATCAAAATAAATAAATTAAATAAAGGTATTATGTCCATCTACAACTAAAAATAAAAATTTTAAAAAATAGTACCTACCACAAAGGGCACTAGTGTAAGGATTAAAGCAATTGATTCATAAGGGGCTTAGAGCAGTGCTTCACATGTAGCAACGCTATATTTTTAGCTATTATCATTGTGACGAATACTAGACCATAAGTTTTTGAAGTTCAGGGATTCTTAGTCCTTATAGTAGTCTCAGTGCACAAGGAATTACCAATAAGTGCCTTACTGGGCTGGATGCACTCAATAATCCACAGACTGGGAGATATATGTGAATATTGAATGTTCAAACAACATTTAAAGCTAATGTGGCCCTCTGAATGGTAGTGACTCTGAATTCATCTCCTTTGCCAGCAGGTCAGTGCCAGGCCTTTATATTGAATTAATAATATTTATTGTACACTATCTAGGAGTCTGGCTTGGAATAGATATTTCATATGTATTTTCTTATTCAGTTCTTGAAATAACCCCACAAGGAATGACTTTCATTTTCTCCACATAAAAGATGGCATAACTGAGGTCCACAGAAGTTAGGTAATATGTCTAGGTTGACAACAATATAGGTAGCTTAGTCCTGAGACATTGGAGCACATACAAATTAGCCTCTCCAGATTTGGCAATATGCCCATCTTCCTAGGTTGCAAAAGACCCCTCACGCAAAAAAGATAATCCAGGTATTGAATATACTAAAAGAAGGTTTGGAGATAGAGGTCAATCAACTAATGATCTCTGAGAAAGGGAAGGTTCAGGGCAGGGCACAGTCCTGAATGAACTAGGTAGTCACAACCTTGATTCTCTGAATGACAGTAAGCAGGCAGCAATCCAAAGTTGTTTTGGAGATTGATCACAGCACAGTCTTACAAAGCCTCACAAGTATGTATCATCAAAACATGGGGAAGTGGGTTGGTGCTACAAAGTGGAATATAGTGATGAAAGAGTATATTCTATTTAAAAGCTCGCTAAGAAATGAAGTGGAATGATGTTGTATGTATTTACTTGGGGGAGACTGTGAACATAAGGATAAAAACACCTTTAATTAGATGAAGAAAGAAATAGAATGGGGCAAAAAAGTAGAAGCATTATGTATTATTATTATTGATATTATTATCACTACTATTTACCAAGTGCTTCCTATGTTCATTGCTGCTCTAAGCACATTGCAAATATTAACTCATTTAATCCTCACAACAGCCTTATGAAGTAGTTGTTCATTAAAAGGCATCTGACTGTTCTAAATGAATTAAAATTCTATCCTAGAATGGTGAAAGCTCTTATAAATTTTATCACTTAGTCACAGTTGTTAATGTTTCAGAGACTATGGTATGGGTAAAATGTGGCAATAGATTGGAGATGGCAAACATTCGCTTTAGTTTTCAAAAGGGATAAGAAGCTTATAGGCTCCTTAGACTACACCATGAAACCTCATGGAGATTAAGTGAAAAATTTTAGAACAGGTTATTAAAAGAATGGCTTGTGAGCACCTAGGATAAAATAGTAATCATGACAACATAGAATAAATTCTCTAAGAAGAAGTCATATTAAATAAATGTTTCATTTCTATTTTTGAATTGGTTATTAGATTATCAAATCAGTAAAAATGTAGGCATACAGTATCTAAATATTAGCAAATCATCTGTCAAAGTTCCTTGCTATTCCTATGAACAAGATGGAAAAGTGTAAGTTATATAATAGTAAAAGAATACTGCCTGACAAGTAAAGATCAACTTGCAGAGAGGTTTCTAGTGGCATGCTACAGTGCTCTGATTTTGATCTAGTTCTATGTAAAATTTTTATTAATGGCTTAGATAATAATGAAATGTATATCAAACACACTGACATACTGCACAAATATTGGAGTAAAGCAAACACTTGGCATGGCAGAATCAGAATTTGGCTACATCTCCACATGCTAACAACATGAAATTGAATTAGGCCAGATCAAGGATCTAAACATCTTCCTAGACTCTCTTTCTTAAACATACAATTTTAAAAGTTTCAGTTATATTATTGTAGAATAAAGTATGGCTTAGCCTTGGAAGTTGTTTAAAACTTTTAGGAGTTTATTTACGTGTATTCTTTATGTATATCAGTAGTGTCATATGGCCAAACAAAGAAATAATCATTAAACAAGGGAGGTGACTGATTGTTGGTCATAGCCCATAACTCTGAATGAATTGGTCGAGGTGACTAGTAACAGTCCCATTTAAGGGGCATCAGATCTGTTCCCAGTTCTTGCTCAAGAGACATCCATCCATAGGTGGCCATGTTACTTTGTTAAAACATATCATTTTTGTCTCCCTTAGTCTCAGCTGACTGAAAGAATAACTGACAGGATTTACTAAGACACTTAAAAACAGTGTAGTACAAAAGAGATGAACAGTGTTAATCTAATTCCCTTTCTTAGATTTCTGAACCTAGAAATATAGCAATGAGACATAATACAGCTAAAGGAATAAGGTTAGAGGTGTCAGGGGGTACACTTGGAGTTATGTGGTGCAGTGAAACCATACATTTCTATGATAAAATAGAAACTATGCAGTAGAAAAAAGAAAGATTGAGCCAATGGAAAGAATATGCTATTAGGCAAAGAAGGGATCAGAACAAAAATGCAGAGCGTTTCTGGGTCTTATTAATGTCAGAGATCTCTAGGCTGTGGTCTTCCTTTGGGCAGTGACCACTGCTTTCTGGGTTCCCAGGGATTAATATCAAAAACTAAAAAGATATTCTCAATTACTCAAGGCAATCAGTATGCACTCTGCTCCCTACAACCAGAGAACCAAATAACCCACACCTGAATTCAGCTTTGAACATTATCTTTCAAGAACTGTTTGGACAGACTGGAGTGTGTTCTAAAGGAGACCAAGAAGGCTGGTTTGAAACCAGTAAATGTGAAGAACAGGTAAAGGAACTGGGGAACCCTTTTCACCCAAAGAGCAGACTCAGGAATAGTGAAGGGGTATCAAGTGTGAGAGGAATTTTATTTATTCTATTAGACCTAGATCAAGGGAAAATGGGCACAAGTAAGAAGAGCCAGATTTCGGTTCAAAAAGAACTTTTCAACCATGAGAGTAGAGGAACGGGAACAAAGGAAGGATAAAAATAGAAAGGAGAAGCATTGGGGACTAAAAAAAGCAAATTATATTCCATTCATGTAAAGTTATGTCAAAATGAACCCCTAGTATGTATAACTAGAATGTACTGATAAAAACATTTTTAAAAGACAAAAAAATGGGGAAAAAAACCCTTCTAGTAGTTGTTTGAGTCATAATAACATTACTTTCCAATTGGGTAGTGCTTTATAGTTTATGAGCCACTGTATGAAGTGTCTCCACTAATTGGACCTTCCTAACAACTGGCTATAGAAGGCAGTTTTGGTGGGGATCGAGGTGGAGGAATAAACAAACACAGGGCCTTGTATAGACCAACCACACACTTTACCACTGTGCTAGAGTTCCAGCCCTAGCAGGCATTTTTATATTATTTTTTACAGATGAGGAATCTGAGAATTGGAGAGGTTCTGCTACACCGCTCATACACAACTTCCTGTGTACCCACAGTAACCTTTTTATTGAATGAATCTGAAATGAACATTTAAAAGGATATATTTGGAAAATTCTAGTTGATCAACCTGATATGTCTTCTAGGTATTTTTAACTCATTTTTTGTGATGCTGAATATATTTTCAAATGCACTAAAAAGGTTCTCGGCTCAATCTTACATGAAAACTTATGTTCTTCTCTGCATCTTATGAAACTGAGACCAATTAATACATTCCTTGCATAGATACAGAAGGTCCGTGGGTGCAGTTTGTACAAACACGCCTAGATGTACATTTCAAATAAGAATAGTTTTTTCTCTCCATTTGCCTGAGCCCATGCCCACCCTCCTTCCAGATTTCCTGTTATTTGGCTTCATAGAGGAAAGGAGTACGTTTGCCTGTCAGAATTGCTAGTTAACCATATTTGCCCACTGTTTCCTCAGTACTCTATCACTAAGCTTTGCAAATGAAATCAAAAGAAGAATGAAGAAATCACCACTGTTTGAAAACTCTTTGAAGACAATATACATTATTCTGTTTTTCTCTTTACTCTCCTCTTTTAATTGGAAAAAAAAAAAAAAAACCTTGCCATTAGTAATTAGTACTGTTCCATTTGTGTTATCTTCCCCATAGATGCTGCCATATTTTCTCTTAGGAAATGACAGGAAAAAAAATATTCATGAGCCCATTTAATCTGATAAGTGATAGATGATACAGAGTTTATCTGACTTGATCTATAGTACTTTCCAATTGTTGATGGTGACATTCTGATGCCACAGCTGGCATTTAATTTAATATGCTGCTAAGAAAAAAAGTTTTATAATTTGATTTTATTAGTGCTTCCTTTTCTGTTCTGATTCTCAGAAGTTATTAGAAGTTGATACCAGACACTGTTTATCAAGTAGTATATTATACCCATTGCTAACATATAAATGTCTTTAGGAAAAGTTAAAACATACAGAAGACAATGTAAACTTCTTGAATTTGAAAGAGAACAGAATTCTGAGTTTTCTTAGTTCATGTTTTTCTATGCTACCAGAAAGTTGTAATTTGTTGGTGATGCTGCGGATTGAACCTAGGGCCTTATGCATACCAGGACTTGCTCTATCACTGAACCACACCTCCAGTCCTGAAAGCTGTAATTTTGGATTTAAGAACAAGTGATTAGAAATGATGATTAATTTCTCAATTAATCCCACTTAGTCCTAAAGTCTATCATGATTAAGGGACCTAGAATTGTGGAGGAGTAGAATTTTAATCATATGACAAACACTTCAGGACTTAATCTGGAAACCTAAATATGTGAACTGACAGAAAAACAATAGCATTTCTTTTTTACTCAAAAGACCAAACTTCTTCCCAAAGTCAGAATCCAGTTTTTTTTAGTCACACTTATACTCCCTCTTCATGAGGCAAATAAATACTTTTCAAAAAAAATTTTAAAGGCAATTTACTTTTTCAAATAATCTTATAATAAATAAAAATGGAAACTATCACTCTTCCTCGGATTGTTTGGATTTTCCTGTAATAGTGCAGGACAATTTACCATATTCAAACAAGGGACAAATACATTTCACTTTGAAGCTGCACTGACAGCTTAGATAATTATGTCATTTCATGTTTTTGTGGGTATCTGACAGTGAGGTGTTTATGCATCTGCATTTTCATCTTTACATGTGTATCTGATTTGATCCGTGACTGTGAGTGTGCCCAGATCTAGATGTAAGCACTTGAGTGCTTTGGAGGGCCCTGCCCTTTTGCCCATGCATCTGGATGTGTATCTAGATGTGAATTTGTATGTCTCGGCAGATAACTATGGTGAGATGAGTTTCTACAATCAGTGGAATCATCCTCTGCCAATATTTAAGTTGAGTGTGATCAATAATAGTTCAAGTACCTGGTCTCCAATGGTATGTTGCTATTCAAGACCCAGCTGTTATGCAGATGAACCGAATCCTGTGTACTGGTTGGGGGAGCTGGAGCAGCTGGGCTGGGCTGGCTGCGGGTAGTCATTGATCTCCTCTGCAGAGAGTCCGCTGTAGGGGGTGGCTTCCTGGCACAGGTGCAGGCATGCGGAGGCGGAGGTGGCGGTGGGAGGGGTCTGAAGGTGAACTGGTTATGTGGGCTGCTCTGCATTTCTAAAAAAGAATGAAGAAAAACACAAAATAGAGATTTACTCTCCTTCTTGGCAGTCTGAGAAATGCAGCATGACAGACTTACCAGGATTTCAGATAATATAACCTGTGGTGTGGGGGAAGAGTTTTAAGTTCAGTGTATCTGTAAAAATGCCACTTAACTTACAAAAGCACGTGCAGCATGCTCATGAAATGTAAAACATTCACAGTTGCATTTCCATGTAAATTCTTCAGGGCTGCAGCAACTAAAAAGTAAATGAGGTCGCCTCACACAATTTGTCATAGTTTCTGCTACTGAACAAATAAATCATCAACAAGACATTAAGTTACAGAACAGAAGTGAGCTGATTTCCATCGGTTGCAAAAATCTCACTTTGGAAAATACCAGTGAAAGGCACAAATTCATTGCAAGGAAAACCATTTGGCACTTCAAATAAAAATATAAGGCCACCTTCTGGCTTACCTCAGAAAAAAGAGCAAATCCATACTTCAGAAAAGCAGCTCACAAGTGTGTAACTCATCTGCGTGAAACTTATCTTTTCCTCAGCCCCCTACTTTAGAGTGCTACTTGTAAAAGGTAGGCTAAAAGGAGTTTGTTCCAGTTAAAATTCGTATTTCCAGGGCCATTCAAGGTGCAATCTGTACCCCCCCCCCCTGCCCCTTGCCTCACCTTTCTAGGAGCCCTGCCATATTAGCAGCAGTTTAGGCAGCAGGGAGACTGTTTTAATATTTTTTTTCTGCTTGTTTGTGGAGGGGGCAGCCTGGGACAGCCGTCCTCAGACTTCTGTTTCTGCTATTGTTTGGTATTTTTCCACTGCTTTCTTGGCAGGCACACATAAAGACAGTGAGTTAGATTTGGCCCAATGAGAAATACCCCAATTAAACCCCTTTGAAAAGAAATCACTATTGTAGTTGATGGCCACCTCTCTTCCACAGGAGAAACATAATAGATGTCAAGTGATTGCTTGTAACACCAGCATGTTCTGGATAAACTTTGTAGACAGAATGGCTTTGTCCCACCTCCCCAATGACTCAGAGCTGAAAAGCAGAAAAATGCTAGAGGCTTTCGATGCCTAGCAAAGGGCTCAGCTGGTTTGTGCTGAGGCACACTATGCAGTGACTGATCACAGAAAAAAAAAATACTTCTTTCAATTCTTCCATCTCAGACACAATTTGAAAGACATTGGCATGGTTTTTCATATTATAAAACAATATTACTGTCCTCAAAGCATGACAAATTCTTAGCTGAATTTTCTAGTACAGGTGGCACCCTTTTAAATAAACTTGCTATATGACAATTTGAATCGTATCAAAGATGGATAAGGAAGGGAGTGATGATCATTCATTCATAAAGGATTCTTTTAGATGGTCAGCTCTCTTTGTATATTTAAAATGCTTCATGAATTTTCTAAATCACCCCCATTATTCCAGGCTCAGCCCAAATCCCATATCCACTAAAATGTCATCACCAGTACTTAATATCTCATTAATTTTTTAAGTCTCTGTGCTCATACTCATAACCATAACTAGATGTATGCTCTCCAATCTTGGGACTCAGAGAAGCACAGAGATCCTTTCATTTTGCAGATGAGAAAACTTGTCCAGGAACACTTGACAAGTTAGTGGTGTGGCTGAGAGTAGAACCCATATCTCCTGACTCTCTGGTCAATGATCTATTCCCTGTACTGCAGATTTCTGTAATACAAGTTCTCTTTTCCTTCTTAAGATAGAGAGACACTGAATCCGAAAGTTTTCTGGCATTTTTATTTATGTTTACGTGTCTGTTTTCCTCTTAGACCATAACTCATGAAATGTAGGCCAGAAGGCACAGTTATGTAATGCTATGCATACTGAAAGAGCATAGGATTTGGAGGTATGACAAATCTGGGTTTAAGTTCTGCCCATCACATAGAAGTTTAACCTCTCATTTATAAAATGGAGATAACAATCCTTTTTTCTAATGATTAAATTTATTCATGTAAAATGTGTTTGAACAGTATGTCAGTGGTTATTTGTTTTTTTTTAAATGTAGTAGAAATATAAGGTCATCTAGTTCAGCTACACATGAAGAACCTAAAGCTCCGAGAGGTGAAGTAACTTGTTCATTTATTCATCTTATATGAATTTGCCTGCCTATGTCTGATATTCCCAGCCCAGTACTCTTTCTATTATGCTATTTTGGTAAGTAAATATGACTCTTCTCTGACTAACACTGTTGTTACCATAAATTTGATCCCTGAGTATGCAATATTATGGCATTCTCTTGATGTCCTATGTATTTTATCTTATCACCCATAATTGACTACACATTTCTTAAAGCAAAGTCAACTTTTACTTGTCTTATACACTGCATAGCATTGAGCACAGTCCTGGGTGGAGAGCAAGATCCCTAAAAGTTTTTACTCATTGAAAAGGATTTGACTGGTTGAGGGAATCTAGTGAACCCCATTTTAGTGTTCCCTTAGGCTCTCATTCTAATGCAGTCACTGGATATATATTCAACTGTTCACTGAAAAGTAGGTTTCTGCCTTGGAGGTCTATTTGGAATCTCTCCCAGAGCCATGGGGAAGAACAACAATACCCTGAAGAGGGTCTGTAAAATAATACTCCTCCATGATGTCAAAAGAGTCCTAGTGACACACTACAGATTTGCTATCTAAAGCCACTTATGGGAAATGATTTAATGACCTAAAGAAATGGAAGCAAAGTGTAAGATCCAGAGTCAGAGGAAGAATTCTTTTTAGATGTTAGGCTTAGAAAACCTTGAAACAACACATATGACATCTACTCTCCTAATTGGTACACATTTCTATCAGCACAGTTGTTCAAAATAAAGTTTCTATTCAGTATAGTTATTCAAAAGAAAGAAACACACTCATGATCACCTGGATTTGCTTTTCAAAACTTTGCAACTCTCTTATTTTTATGAAAAATGACAAAAAAATTTTTTCATTGAAAATTGCAATCATGGTATTATAATATTTCTGCTGCAGGAAGAATTGCTTTGTATAGTCACTCTGATTATATATGTGTATATATATGTTTATACATGTATATATATAAATATATATGCATATTTTATCTCTTTTACTATGTATTTTTATTCCCATATTTCATATGCTTAAGTTTTCTTTACTAGTTAATACTGTCTTTAAACACTTGCACAATATTGGATTGTTACACTGAGTGGAATATATCCAGACCTTAAGCCCTTATGAAATGCAAATGATCTCAGATTCATTCTTTTTTTTTTTTTTTAACCTCAGGGAAAAGATGGGGAATGCACTTGTTCCCTCCCAAATGAAGTAATTTAATCCTTGGGCTCCATGAAATAGGATTTCCCAACATTAAACACTAATGAAAAATACATTAGTGTTCAGTGTCAGGAGCTCTGGAACACCAATTCCAGTGGGTTAAGAGTCACATGCACTCACTTCCAAAATAATCTGGAAAATGTATACTTCTGTGTTCAAGAGAAAGAAAGAAGCAAGGGAGAGGGGACAGAGTGGTGATTATGCAAATGTAGATATCCAGACATAGAGCTTTCTGAAAGTAAATTAAGTTTTCAGATGGAAAGGTCTAATACTTGGAGAGGAACCAGTTTCAGGTTTGAGGTCCTAAAAAAAAAAACTTGGAAAGATAATTTCTCAGAGGAAAATGTCCTCCAAACTGTAGATCTGAGACATTTTTTGGTGTGAGAGAACTGTCAGTAGAAGTTTGAGCCTTCAGAAACAACACTCTCCTTATCTCCAAAAGGTAACTGGGAAAGTGCTTAAACATATCTTTTTTTCTCCTCTTGCAAATAAACCTTAATTTGGATCATGTGTTAGAGAACGTTTTCACCAGAAATTAGAGTATCTCTGCTCAGAAACACCATGTGGCAAACTATCAGGGTGTTTTGACCCTTACATTTCATTAACACATATAGTCAGTTCTGTTATAAGGTGATGCCTGCATTTCTAAAATTCACTGCACTGTGCAAAATCACACATGGGAAAAAAACTTGATGAGAAAAATGGTGTTGGGCACTACATTATAAAACACTATGAGTGACACATTTTTAAAAAAGGAACCTAGTAGAAATTCTGGCAGTTTTATACATATTAGTAGTTAAGAAATACATGAATGTCATACCAAATATGATAATTTACCTTTAAAATGATCTGAAGCTTGCTATTGAAACTGGGTGTTGTAAAGGTTACAAATAGTGAGTTATTGTAAAGTGGTAGAATGAGAGTTATCTGACTAGGACCAAAAGTTCTAACACCAGATGTGGATGAGTGAAGCTCTCAGCACAATTGGTGAACTCAGGTAGCTGGTGAATATTTCAGGTGTATGCAAGTGTTCATTTTTGTCTTCTTACACAGCTCATTCTGCTATATGCAGTTTTCTGCATTTATCTAGTGTTTTAACAGATGGAAAAAACACAAAATTTGCCTTAAGTTCAAACTGTTCTCAGATATATATACCAATAGCAAGGGAACAAATTAACGTTTTAAAAACAATCATTGTAGCAGAACTGACTGAACATGCAAAGTAACTTTTGTAGGTATTAAAAATAAATATTGCTAGCATTACAGTAATGACAAAGAGATCATTTTCCTTGAAAATTTGACCCATATAACATATGCCCAGTTTTCCCAAGATCTATGTAATAAACTGATCATTCTTTTCTTTAGGGATTCAATGACAGTATTCCCTCAAATATGCTTTTTTTCCCAAAAGTTATCATGCAGTATATGTTGCCAAAAGGGGCACATATGTTCCTATAATGGTCAGAAGCCATGTCTGCACTTCCTGGCCTTAGTTTATGTTTTATTATCTCATTGGCCAAGAGAAAAGTAGCTTTCCGATTCTTTATTTGTAATCCTGGAATAAGGAAATCCCTGAAAACTGTTGTTTTATTTTTCCAATTCTTTTGGAGGGAAATCCTGACCTGAATGGACACATATTATCTTTAACTCATTTAGTGAATTTATATAACCTTAACTGTGAATATACTAATGCATTTTATTAAGAGGTGCTAGCCAATACCCCACTTGGTGTTATATAATATACAGTACATACAGAGTATTGCCTTTGCAAAATCTGAAAAATTCTAAATTCTGAGAAAAGTGGACTCCAAAGGGTCTTTTGATATGGAATTATGGGCCTATATTAGTTTTAGCTACCTTCCTTAACTCTTATAAGGCAATATTAATTAATGCCTACGAAGAACATAGTAATCTACACGTGCAAAAAACATCAGAACGCAAAGGGTTATTGCCATAATTACTATGTCAAGTATCTCAAAGACCAATTATGCCTGTGGCTCTTTTGGTTGCTTTTCAGAGCTGTCCTCCTAGGTAGGATGTAAGGGTCTGGCGAAACATCGGAGGAAGAGACCACACAAGAGACTGGCTTCAGGCAATTGGCAAAAGGGATTTATTGATTCAGCATGCTGAGGTTCCAGGCTCACTCAGGAAGACAGAGCAGCCCAGAGCCCAGAGCAGAGGTCAAGCAGAGCTTAAGTACACTTTTTGAGGAGGGCGGGGGGCTTTGCATACATCAGATCAAATCATCATGAGGCACGGGAAAATTGAACAACTCTGAGACATGATTAGTACATTCATTGGCGGGAACAGGCTGGGCAGGGGTGATTGGTCACTCCTAAGCGGGGTACGCATTCAAACTGATTGGTTTTGGGGCCTGGATGCCTACGTGCCGAGCTACTCAGAGCCCTTAGCTATTAAACAGCCAGAGGACCAGGAGGAATATTTACTGGGCAGTTCGGGTATTGTCCTAACAGCTACAGGGATTACAGGTTCTGGGGGTAGCAGAGGAATTTTAACAATACCTGGTCTTTTACTTTTTAACCCAGGCCCTGCAGCTTGGAAACTTTACAATGCCCGGTCTTTTATACTTTAACTCAGGCTTTGCAGCTTAGAATCAGCTTAGAAATTTTACCTTTACAGGAGAGGGAATAAAATGAATCAGGCTTAAGGAAATGAGAGGTTTGTTATTAGTATTAACTATTACTACTCAGTTCTAAACACATATTTCTAATTTACAGTACTTTACTTACAGGAGTTTTCATATCCTGTAAAGAGGTGCTTTATAAATGTGCATGTTATGGCTAATATCCATTAACTTCATAGTGCTCAAGGATTATTAAATTAATCTTAAGTGTATCTGGCTGTGGACACTTCTATTCTGAAGCTTATGATTATTATAATAATTATAATAATATAATTATTATTAAAGGCTTAAAGAAAATAAAGTAAATTGGTTGTCAGAAGAAAATAGAGTAAACAAGTATAGTTTATCACTTCTTTGGCTGAAATAATACTGCTTTAATATTAATGTACCAAGAGTTTTTAATAAAAGTAGATTCATCAGTTAAACAAACCCTTATACTGAGACTAGAAATAAAATATATTAAAAGAGCTAATGTTTAATAAATACTTGTGTGTAGGGGGCAGGTATATGAGCAAACCACAGACAATAACAGGAAAAAGAGAGAAGGAGAAACAGGAGAATTCACAATTAAAGCGGATGACTGAATGACAGGAGTCACAGAAGCTCTGAGGGAAGGCTAACAATAATTATGATGATTTATAATTTAAATGGGTTCAATCTGGTTTTGGAGTATTACATTCTGTATGGCTCCCACTACCCTGACACACCATGCACACTTTGAGATTTAAAGTACATCTCTTTGAAGACTTTGAATGGTTCTCTTCTAAAGCAAACAAGTTACATAATATGCTCTGTAAATTTCTGGGTTGGTCTTTGTTACAGCCACTAGAAATAAAGGTCAATACTGAAGCACTTAATAATCCTTTTACATGTTTGTGCTGATACCAGTATTTGTACTTCAGTCTTTTCATAATCTGATGTTTATTTTCAAAGTATGTGCTGGTCTACCTCCAGAAAGTCTAAGCTTTCTATTTTTTAGGGCTAATTCATCAGTTTTCCTGTTTTCTAATGTGTGATACAAGCATAATGATGAGCCAAAGATTCCCCAACAGTCCTCCCCAGGTCCATCTATCTGTCTCTGTTATAGGGGGAATATACCTGTGCTGTATACTATGTCAGCTTTACATAGCGAAATTAGCCAGTCTTTGGCATAGTAGTTAATATTATGCTAATAAGTGGCTGGTGTGTTAATTCAATCTCAGATATAGATTAAGACAAACAAACTAGGACTTTCAAATCAAGAAACAGAGAAAGAGAGAGCACATGAGAGAGTGTGCATGTGTGTGCTCTCGCTGTGGCAAATGCTATTTTGCTAAAGTTAAAGTAAGTCCTCAAAGTAATTTTCTATACTGTGAAAATAAAGGATGTGTACATCTTGCTTATATTTTCAGAGTAGTTTGGCAATGTTAAAAAGAAGAGAAAAATGGGAACAACACATTTGTTACCTTACAAATATTATCATTTTTCTAAGTAGAATGGTAAAGGCTCTACTTCATGGTAAAATTTGGAATTATAAATGTCAAATCTTAAATATTAATATATGATACTAATTAGCAATTAAAATTAGTGGTTGACCAAAGCCTTTTCACCACAGTCTTGAAGGAAACTCTATTATCCATTATGTACCATGAAACATGAAATAGATAATTGCCCTGTTTTATCTTATGCTGACAATGATGCTGTGGCTTCCATTATTAGCCAGTGAAGTATATCAAAAAGAAAATATAAAAAAGTAATGATCCTTAAAAGTTTCATATTTAGTTTATACTCAAACTAAAGTTGTATGTAGGTATTTCAATTATTTTCAATCCCCAAGTTCATTATTTATTTGCAAGTAGGTAATGGAGAATTATGAATTAATTGACAGTGAATTATTTAATAAATTAGCTATAAGAGATATTCTGGAGTTTTAAAAAGTTTTCATTTTCAGGACTTCATTTTTATTATTCTATTACAAATGGTCACCCTATGTTTGTTCAAAAAGCAAAGGATGAAAATCATTCTAATGTTATTTATGAAAATGAAACTCTGAATGTTTGAGGCACAAATCAAGAAGACATTATGACTGTGTCTAAAGTTCTAAGAAAAATATTTTTCAAACATATGATATGCTAAATAATGAGGGTAGGCTAGATGAAGAGTAATAGAAAACATAAAGCAGAAGACAGGTCCCAGAGGATTAAGACAAAACATGAAGATTAGGGCAGCCTGGAAAGGTTTCACCCCCTGCCCAAACTTTGCAAATGAATTCTGGAGAAAAACTGCTGCTTATTATTAATACAACAACCCAACCATGATTGGCTGGTTGGTTGGTGAGAAAGGTGCCTTATATTCTAGTTCCTCCCTGCTGGACAACTTTAGAGATACAGGTGCCCCGTAGAAATCCAGTGGAGTGGTGAAAAGGAGTTTCAGTTTTTGTACTTGTATATAAGACCTCCCATCTGGGACAATGGGAAGAGATGGCACTGTTACAGCAGTATTCATAAGACCCAGATGCTTCTCAAATTTCACCCATATTTTGGCCTATTGCTCTAGCTCAACAGTTCTCAGCTACAAGATTAAGACGTACCAATTTTTGATAACTTATTACTACAATGAAGGCAATTTACAAACTATTTATTTTTAAAATAATAGGTAAGAGTGGTTTCAAGGCAGTATCTCTAATAGTGCCACTCTCACAGAGTTGCATTTGAATGCTTACCCAGATAGGAATGAAAGAGGTGAGCTTATACCTTGTGACAGGAATTGGGTAAAACCCTGATTTACTTATTTATTTTTTTGACACCAGGGAATGAACTCAGGGAGGGGCACTTGACTACGGAGCCACATTCCCAGCCCTATTTTGTATTTTAGTAGAGACAGAGTCTCACCGAGTTGTTTAGTGCCTCGATTTTGCTGAGGCTGGCTTTGAAGTCCTCCTGCCTCAGCCACCTGTGCTGCTGGGATTATAGGTACGTCCCACCACACCCAGCTAAAAATCTGATCTTACAAACCATTTCAATAGGTGATTGCCATATCGATATGGTTGTAAAATGATTCAGTGCATATTATGGGAATGATGGTTTGCTTTTTCCTGTCTCTACTCCTACCCCACCTCCCCAAAAAACTGAAAATTAGAGGATTGAAAAAAAGTTCTGGTATTCTCACAGGAATGTTTTGCACATATACATGTTATTCAAATGTGTTGGGGCCCAAAAGTTGAGAATTGTGATCTTGATGGCTATTGGTAAAACAATACTGGTTGCCACCAATCTTTCTGCCTGACATCTTTTGAGTTACTGAGGGAATCTATTAAGAAATATATGCAGGAAAGTAACAGTTCTGTATAAAGAAAAAAGTTTTATTTCCCGTTTTGCATTCAAGCTATGCAAGAACAAGTCTTGTATTAGGATCTGTGTCTGAATCACCTTTATATCTCCCACACATAGCTCATAATTTTACTCAGTACATTTATTATTTTGCTTATTGTCAAATTTAACTAATTTGAGTGAATTTAAAAAGCTTAAAGTTTGAATTCATTGAAGTTTTATTTTATAAAAAATACAGGTACTGTGGTGGGAGAGTGTTTTACGATTGCAAATAACTTATTTGATTGAATTCTTCACTTTCCTTCCAGCTGTTTTGGCATTGTGTGGGCACAGCCTGTGCCTGAAAAGGTTTCTTCTTGAAATGTTCATTGAATCGTTCTCATTATTACAAATTTTCATTTTCTTGTTTTTCAACATGGTATTTTAGTGAGATATTAAATAGACCTATTTTTTGGAGAGGTGCCAACACAAAGGCCTATGACTAAGCCTACTTTATAAATTTTGCTTATGTTAAGCTATGCATATTTAATTTATTTTATTTTTCCTTCAAAATCTGATTAATTCCCTCAATTACATTACTGCTTATCTCCCTGGACTCTCTCCAATTTAACTAGGTCTTTATGGTTCCCCAAACAAAATGCAGCATTCTGGATGAACATCACCTAGAATACAAAAAGTTATCTGATAAATTCTTTTGTAATGATGTGTTTTCACATGTAGCCTTGAATTACATATAGATTGCACTTGAGACTTCATTAACTAGAATATGGCTAATGAAGTCATGAGAAAGTAGCTCAGTTAGGAAATGTACTGATATATTGATATAGATGTGTCTGCTAGTGGATCAAATGAAAAATGTCCATCAAAATAAACAAATTAATGGAATATAGTATAACAAATCTAGGATTAGCTGAACAATGGTGATTTCAGAGACTGCTCCCACACTGAAATTAATATAATGTATAGATGCCTTAAGGAAGCTGAAAAATTAGCTTGTCTCAAGAGGAAGAAAATCAGCCTGCATAAACAGAAGGAAAAAATGAGAATATGCACTGAGGAAATTATGAGAATATAGTAATAAATATAAATGGTGATTCTAGAAATTAAGAAAATATTTCATAGGTAGTAATTGGTGACTATTTCCTTTAAGCAAGTATCTTAAATAAGTGGATTTCTGGTTAAGCTAATTTAAATAAAATTTTCAAAAGGTACCCAGGGGAAACATTTTATGTTTGATAGGTGGGATGCTGAGAGGGACAGAGGATTAACCACATATTGCCTATGTGAAGCACTTTCTCAGAGAAGTCACTTGTAGAAACTGAAACCGATGATTGAGTGCACAGGCTCTCCTTTCTGTGTGATTTGGGTTCATGGATGGGCATGATGACAGTCTGGATTTGATTCAACTTTGCTTTTATGTTGGTTTACTCTTGAATGGTAAATAAGCACCACAAAAAGGATACAAATAAAATTAGTATGTAGGTGTATGTACATGGCTCTGTTGTGTTTCCCTTGTATTTCATGAAGAAAAGCTCTTGTTTGTTGGTTTTGGTAAACCACACAATGAGATGACACTAACTCAGTGTACAACAACCTAGTATTATGGGATTGCTGTTTTTTATATTCCCAGACCATCTGTATTCAGAAACTGATATGTAAAACATGATTCTGTTATTCAGGAAGTCATGTCACCCAGGCTTAATGTGGAGCTCACTGATGTGCAAATTCTTTCTATGGCAGCTCTAGGGCAATTTTCTCTAGTCATTACTCACAATACAGGGCCTAGGTGTTTCCCATTCATTCTTACTTAGGGATGACAATGGATAGATCTTATCACTGTTCCATCACCAGGCCTTCTAGTGGTGATCATAAAAAGTCACTTGTAGGTCAAGGTGTACAGATATACAAAATAAAAGGCCAAATACCATCCACTATTGAATTACTGCATTATCTTCTTTAAAGTTGAACTCATGCCTTGCTAATATGTTTTTATTACTTATTACATTCGAAACAAATGATGGGAGAAGCAAAAGAAAAGAGAACCTAAAAAGTTAAATTAGAAGCAGAAGACAAAGAGAGGAATGTCTTACTTTCATTTTTTTTTTTTTTTCAATAAGGTAAATCAAGTACTTTCTCCTTCATTAGTTTACTTTTACAGATGGCATCTGTACATAACTTGTTTATATTAGTAAGTACATCATAACATTTCCAAATGATATAGTAGGTAAGTCACAGACATTAGAATCAGACCAATATGGGTTTAAATCACAGTTCTGCAATTTACATTCAGTTTGATTTTGAGCAATCAAATCTTTTCAAGCCTATTTCCTCATCTGTAAAATTGGGATAATAACAAACATCTTTTAATGTTTATGAAAATTAAATGAGGTTATCTGTATACAACATTTAGAGTGCTTGGCACAGACTAAATATTAAATAATAATATTAAATGAAGGACAACTTAAGGAGCCCAACAAAATCCATAAAATTCAGGTACAATCTGATAAATAAGCTAAGAGAAAACCTATCTGGATCCAAAATACTTGGTTATTTAAAACTTCTCCATTATAGTTCAAAAATGTATAATTTTCACATTTTTCATTCTTTCCCAACAGGCCTAAGTAGCTATTATTGAAGTCATTAGTCAATATAAGAACAGTTGACTCCTGTCCTTTACTCTTCCAAGCTAAACCAAACACCATCTATTGATTAGCTTTCTTATTATGTTCTCAGTTCCTTTCACTTCAGATAACAATCTGTGTTTCATGAGTTTCCTTTAAGAGCTCTGAATGTGTTCACTTCCATTTTCCATTATATTAAATGATTTGGGGGTATACATACATTTCCAAAATACCTATTGCAATAGCACCCCAGGACTCAGACATTAAGGCAAAGGATGTGAAGAAAAAGCATTTCAATGAATATGGCATTAGTGCTTTGTATTGGGAAAGCACCTTTCATCTACATCCCTCAAAGACTTGCACAAATATTATCTGATGCTTTATTCACCTGGCGCAGCTGCAAGCAAAACTATCTTTCAAAGAGTTCCCTCAAAGTGCTGCAAACCCCATGAGGAAAGGAGTTGTGGATGGCTGGTTAAAGCATCAGAATGTTCAGAGACATTTAAAAATAGTATATACAAAATACTACTTAACAGACTACAACGATTGCTCCTTAGAACTATGGTGTTCCATAGGTAGAACTTTCATAGTGAATAAATAAACAAATTTTATCATACACTCATCAAGACCAATAACCATATTATAAGCTAATGATATTTGATCAATTTTGTACCTATATGTCAACCTAATTTGGGGCAGACGATTTGTCTCACAATGTATCCAAATCATTTAGTAAAGCATTGTGTATTAATAATAGTCTATATTATATGTAATGGGCATAGGACCAGGATTTTATGCTAAGTGCTAAGCATAGTGCCTGGCACATGTGACAAACTCAGTTAATGCTAGTTACCAATATAATTACTATTGTAATTGTTACCACTATGAACTTAGATTAGGAAACCAGGTTTTTTCCCAAAGAATTCAGTGAAGACTAACATATATTTGCATTTATTGTTGTTGTTGCTGCTGCTGCTGCTGATACTACTAGAATTTTTCTATATCCTGTTAAGATATGTACCTGTAAAGTAAAAACCAGAAAATAACCCCTTGTTTTTCTCTCTAGGAGCAGTCACTCAAGATGAGGAGAAGTAAGGCAATTCAGATGTTAAGACCTCTTTCCACTTTCCAACTGAAGTCGTTTATACAGTTTTGTTGTCGTGGAGACTTATGACTATGAATATGTCATTAAAACATGTACTAATTACTTTTGGGGGGAGGCAGAATCAAATTAGTTTTTTTAATGACTCAAATGAAATAATTGACTTAAAAATTTGTAATCAATTCTACTGATGTCATGAAAACATAACATTACCAGTAGCTTCATTTACTATTTCTTAGTATGATTATTTTGGGTCCTCTATTGTCTCTTATTATACCTTCTTGCTTACCTAATTATTGTATGGTAAAACTGGACTATTATGAAAAAATATCATTATTAAGAATGTGGGATTTTTAAAGTCTTCTGAGGATATGAATACATTTTATTTTCCTGATGAAAACACAGTATTTTAAAGTCATATGCTGTGATGGAGATGGAGAATATGAGGCTCAGAGAAGTGAATAAGCTAGTCCAGGGTCTTGGGTATTACAACATTAAACTGACTCAATTTTCTGCCACTCAGGTATCTATGCTGGGCTTCAGAGCAAACCACATCAACTGTTCTTATACCACACTTGACAATCATCTTTATTGCAATCAACGAAGATACCATGTAGAACTGGAATCTGCTATGTAATAACTAATTAAATCTATATAATGGATTACTTTGTTAATCCAATTTAGTGTGCACACATTATTAAATGCTTTTTTTAATTTTCAGTAACAAATATCCTGATTTCAATAGTACCTATATAATTTATGTGAGCCACAGCAATAGACTTTAACTTATTTGGTATGTGATTTTATCCCAAGCTGATCCTCAAAATACCAGAAAAGACTGCTTAATAGATCTGCTTTAAAAAGACAACTGAGCAATTTATTTATGCTATTTTTCTTTATGTACAGTAAAGTCTAGGTATATTTACTATATTTACTAATGAAATAAGAATTATTTTATATAGCAAATGGCATTCATGATAACCATCTCTATTTATGGAGAGGACCAAATCGATCTCAAATAAATGCTATTTAAATAAAATGAATTTTCTTAAACTATGAATCACACATAGGGATTTTCCTCCCCTAAATAAATGTTAGAATTACAACAATGAGTGATTATGAGGATGGTTGAAGATTATGCTAATTCAAATTGTAATCCTACAATACCATTACATATGTCACTAAATAAAATAGTTCTAATGATAGGCTATCTCACACAAATTCATAGTGTAATGTTTCATGGATATGACAAATTCTAAAATGGAATAATTCTATGGGGAAAAAATTAAAATCCTATGAAGGTTATATCTAGCTTTTAAAAAACATGAATTGTTATTTTATATTTTATGGATTTTTGGTAACTTGTTATACATAAGTTACTATATTTTCACAAAACAATAAGCTAATGCAACTAATGCAATCAATTTGTATAGCACCTCAATTTGAAAGAACTGAAAATGTAAAACAAACATATCCTAGAGCCCTGAACAACAAACATTTGTTTATAAAGAAGTCTAATGAGTAGAAATAGCCACACAACACAATTTTTATTTTTTTTTTTATTTTTTTTTTCTAAGTCATTTTTTTATTGGTATATGAAAAGGGGGAACAGTTTTCATGCTAGAGAGTTCTTCGGGGTAGTCATTATGATGGGAAAGGAAGCAACAACAGAAAACGTAAAATCCCTATATTCTTACGTGGTGATGAATCCAGAGATGGCAATTTTGATATTCTAAGAAGAAAATATTTTAAATTCTTTAACCTCTTTACCAAGAGCAATAATAGGAACAGGTGTCCATTTTATCATTTTTACAAAGCATTAATTATTAGCATGAAGACCAAAAGAAAAATTCCACAGTGCTCTTGAACTCATTGTGTAACAAACTCCATCTGGTCGTGGCTGTGTTTCTCTTTATCCTTCTGCCACTTCCATCAGTGTCCAAGATCCATGGCACCTGTCATTCCCTTTTTGTGCCCTTAGTCTGTTCCTGCAATCTCTGGACTCTTAATGCTGGTCAGGAATTGAAATCACTCAGTCAGGACTTCACAAACCTTACACAGGAGTTAACATTTGTTCATTTTGTGGTCTTGAAGAGCTGCCTCAAATAAATTAGCCTTGAACACCAACAACTACCTAAGCAATAAGATTTCTTTCTCAAAAATCTACTAAAGATAATTGAATAGAAACATATTCTTCTGGTGAATGATAAATGCCCTAGTATATGTTAGTCACATTCAAGAGTATCTAAAATAGCAATAATCAGACATACAACCTTGATCTCACAGTGCCATCCTTCTCAGGCCCCCTCCCCATACAGAAATTGGGATTTAACTCCTGTCTCCTCTTTCTTGTCATTCCTGGAATCAGGAGTGGGTAATCCCTCAGACTGCCAGGATAATTTATTCTTGGAAACACCACTATGGATGACCATTTAGGTACCTTTCAATGTGACAATTCTGTGACTCTTGGAGGTACCAAGCTGCAGAGCTCAGGCTTCTAATGCCTCTCATAGATGAAGACAGACTCTCACAGAATTGTCAAATGGAAAAAATAAGTAGTTAAGAAAGTAAGAGAACATGGTTGCAGTGGTCAACCATCATCAAAGTGGCATGGAAGTTGAATTTTTGAGCTGGGTCTTAGGGCAATATGGAATTAGTATCAGAATAAAATTATATAACATGTTTGATAATAGATGTACCACTGTTATCATCAAACAATGGTTTTCTATTAGAGCTAATAAATGAATTCAGCAAAGTGGCAGGATATAAGATCAACACGCATAAATCAAAGGTGTTCCTGTATATGAGCGACAAATCCTCTGAAACGGAAATGAGGACAACTACTCCATTCACAATATCCCCCCAAAAAATAAAATACTTGGGAATCAACCTAACAAAAGAGGTGAAAGATTTATACAATGAAAATTACAGAACCCTAAAGAAAGACATAGAAGAAGACCTTAGAAGATGGAAAAACATACCCTGCTCATGGATAGGCAGAACTAACATCATCAAAATGGCGATATTACCAAAAGTTCTCTATAAGTTCAATGCAATGCCAATCAAAATCCCAACAGCATATCTTGTAGAAATAGATAAAAGAATCATGAAATTCATATGGAATAATAAAAGACCCAGAATAGCAAAAACAATACTAAGCAGGAAGTGTGAATCAGGCGGTATAGCGATACCAGACTTCAAGCTATACTACAGAGCAATAGTAACAAAAACAGCATGGTACTGGTACCAAAACAGGCGGGTGGACCAATGGTACAGAATAGAGGACACAGTAACCAATCCACAAAACTACAACTATCTTATTTTTGATAAAGGGGCTAAAAGCATGCAATGGAGGAAGGATAGCATCTTCAACAAATGGTGCTGGGAAAACTGGAAATCCATTTGCACCAAAATGAATCTGAATCCCTATCTCTCGCCGTGCACAAAAGTTAACTCAAAATGGATCAAGGAGCTTGATATTAAATCAGAGACACGGCATCTGATAGAAGAAAAAGTTGGTTATGATCTACACGCTGTGGGATCGGGCTCCAAATTCCTCAATAGGACACCCATAGCGCTAGAGTTAACAAATAGAATCAACAAATGGGACTTACTCAAACTAAAAAGTTTTTTCTCAGCAAAAGAAACAATAAGAGAGATAAATAGGGAGCCTACATCCTGGGAACAAATCTTTACTCCACACACTTCAGATAGAGCCCTAATAACCAGAATATACAAGGAACTCAAAAAATTAGACAATAAGATAACAAATAACCCAATCAATAAATGGGCCAAGGACCTGAACAGACACTTCTCAGAGGAGGACATACAATCAATCAACAAGTACATGAAAAAATGCTCACCATCGCTAGCAGTCAGAGAAATGCAAATCAAAACTACCCTAAGATACCATCTCACTCCAGTAAGACTGGCAGCCATTAGGAAGTCAAACAACAATAAGTGCTGGAGAGGATGCGGGGAAAAGGGCACTCTTGTTCATTGCTGGTGGGACTGCAAATTGGTGCAGCCAATTTGGAAAGCAGTATGGAGATTTCTCGGAAAGCTGGGAATGGAACCACCATTTGACCCAGCTATTCCCCTTCTCGGTCTATTCCCTAAAGCCCTAACAAGAGCATGCTACAGGGACACTGCTACATCGATGTTCATAGCAGCTCAATTCACGATAGCAAGACTGTGGAACCAGCCTAGATGCCCTTCAATAGATGAATGGATAAAAAAAATGTGGCATTTATACACTATGGAGTATTACTCTGCATTAAAAAATGACAAAATTATAGAATTTGGAGGGAAATGGATGGCATTAGAGCAGATTATGCTAAGTGAAGCTAGTCAATCTTTAAAAAACAAATACCAAATGACTCCTTTGATATAAGGGGTGTAAACAAGGACAGGGTAGGGACGAAGAGCTTGAGAAGAATATTTACAGTAAACAGGGATGAGAGGTGGGAGGGAAAGGGAGTGAGAAGGGAAATTGCATGGAAATGGAAGGCGATCCTCAGGGTTATACAAAATGTCATATAAGAGGTAAGGAGGGGTAAGTCAAGAGAATACAAATGGAAGACATGATTTACAGTAGAAGGGGTAGAGAGAGAAAAGGGGAGGGGAGGGGAGGGGAGGGGAGGGGGGATAGTAGAGAATAGGACAGACAGCAGAATACATCAGACACTAGAAAGGCAATATGTCAATCAATGGAAGGGTAACTGATGTGATACAGCAATTTGTATACGGGGTAAAAGCGGGAGTTCATAATCCACTTGAATCAAACCGTGTAATATGATGTATTAAGAACTATGTAATGTTATGAACGACCAATAAAAAAAAAAAAGAAAAATAAAAAAAAAAGAAAAAAAAAAAAAAAAAAGAAGAGGAAAGAATAGGTAAATTATTTTTATGCATATACACAAGATTATGAGATATGCTTTGTTTCTAGAAACATCAAAATATGAGAATCAAATTATAGTTAGAATTTTAGTATTTTATACTTCATTTATGTAAGATGATGGAACCTCTAAAAGTCAAAGAATTTATTTTTACAACAATTACAATCTGAATTTAAAAATCACAAAAATTACTCGATGTGCTGCTTGTGCAACAGTGAGATTGTCATGGGTTAATAAAAGCATGTAGCAGCTAGGAGGATTGGGTAGGGAGTGTTCAGGGTCACTGCCTTGTTAACACAACACAATTTTTAAAAAAATGACTTTAAAAGTGATTGTTCATTTGTGTAGCAAACAATAGAGTAAAAATTCTTATGGAATGGGAGAAACCATTTGTAATCCATATATCTGATAAGGTGTTAATATCCATAATATATGAGGAACTCATACAACAATGGCAAAAATAAATAACCTGATTAAGAAATGGGCAAAGACATGAACAGACATTTTTTCAAAGAAGACATATAAATGGCCAATGGGTATAAAAATGGATGCTCAGCATCACTAAGAATCAGAGAACTGCAAATCAAAACCACAAATCTAAACTCATATCCACTAGGATGACTAGTATATAAAAATCAGAAATTAAGTTTTGGTGAGAATGTAGAGAAATTGGAAGACTTATGCACCATGTGTGAGAATGTAAAATGGTGCACCTGCTATGGAAAACAATATGACAGTTTCTAAAAAGTTAAAAATATAATTACCATATGATCTAGTTTCACTTCAGAGAATATATTTTTTAAAAATTGAAAACAGAATCCCAAAGAGTTACTTGTACTCCCATATTCACTGCAACATTAGTTACAATAGCCAAGAGGTGAAAATAACCCAAAATGTCGATCAACAGATGAATGGATAAACAAAAGGGGGTATATACATACTATGGAATATTATTAAGCTTTAAAAAGGTATCCTGGCATTTGCAATAATGTGGATAAACTTGGAGGATTTTATGCTGTGATGTAAGCCAGACACAAAAGGACAAATACTACATGATGCCACTTAATGAATAATCTAAAATAGTCAATCTCTTAGGAAGTAAATTGTTGCTTCCAAGGCTGAGGGAAGGGGGAATAGGAAAATTGGTCAAAAGGCCTAGATTTTAATTTTTCTAGATGAAAAAGTTCTATAAATATTGTTGCACAATACTACAGACATAATTAACACTATTGTACATTGAAAATTATTAATATGGTAAATTTTATGTATTTTTAAAATGACAATATTTTAATGGGTAATAGAGGCTTTAATTAGTTGAACTGTGCAAATATATATTATACAGCCTATTATTTAAGATGTTTAATGGAAAGAGAAAGCAAGTTATTGCATTTGGAAAATTTGGGAAGTTTCAAGTGATGATAAAATGAAAAGACATGTACTTAGTAGGCACCAAAACCTGGATATATCAATGTATGTATTTATATAAATGACATGATAACTAGCCAGTTGTCTTGGTTCAGGTTGCCATGACAAAATACTACAGACTGAGTGTCTTAAACAACAGAAACTGGTTTTTCACAGACTGGAGGCTAGAAGTCCAAATTCAAAGTGCTAGAATTGTCAACTTCTCCTGAGGGCTCCATCCCTAGCTTGTAGATGATGGCTTTCTTGCTGTATTCTCACACAGTGAGGACAGAGTGAGTCTCTTCTTATAAGGGCACTAATCTCATGAGGGCCCCACTCTTGTGGCCTTATCTAAATGGAATCATCCCTCAGAGGCCCATCTCCAAATACTATTACATTGGTTGGTTCTGGCTTTATGATCATGGTTATTTTCTCTGCCAGGGCTTCAACCATGAAGTTTTGGGGAAACACAATTTGGTACATAGCACCAACTATTCTGGATAGTATATTAACAGGAGATAAACATTTTCTAAGATGTATACTTAAAATCTTGTTCATTTTCCATTATCTTGATTCCATATTACATATTATACTTTCTAAGACATGGGAGATTTTAAAACATTTCTCACTATACTTTGCATCCCACACCACATAGCATAATTTATGAGCTAACATGCCTTTAAAATTGTTATGCTCATTTGGAATTAGGATATCTAAATTCTAATATAATTAATCTGGAACATATCAGATCTCAGACATTCTAACTAAGTGGTTTTCTACTGATTTAATTACTTTCCGTTCTCTGACAGAGAGGTGCAAACATCATTGCATTTATTTATCCTTCCAATGATCATTCTCATTATAAGATATGGTAAGTTATTGTGATTATAAAGTTGCTGGAGCAATAAATAAATGCATTTAAATATATGACAAGGAGAATAAGGCTTGGGAAATTTATATTATTTGCCCAAGATCACATGGTTAACCTGTGGTAGCATTTGAGATGAGCATGCCAAATCATAACTACTTTCTACCTTTACACTAAATGGTCAGCATCATATGTCTTTCAGAAAATACCCTATATGTTGGAGCTAGAAAAGCAAAAGAAACAGTTGTGGTTGGTTTTTTTTTTTTGTTTGTTTGTTTGTTTGTTTTTTTGTTTTTTTTACTAAATAAGCTCATCCCAAACATTATAAAAATCTATCTGCCATTCAGCCCTTCCTCCTCTTTCTCTAACAGATGTATCTGCCTGCAAAATCATCACAAGAAATAGTGGGTGATTATCAAAATAGGAGGTCATACAAGGTGACATGGGGAGAGGGTAAGCACATACATTTTAATGCAATTGACTGAAAGAACAGGAAATAGTAAACAGTGGCAGAGTTGAAAAGGAAAAGGAGAATGAACCAGTCTAAAAGGTTGCACAGAAAAGGCGAATGGTACACAGGGAAGGGTCATGCCACAATTGAACAGGGAAGCAGAGTACTTTGGTGGTTTGGGGAATGCATGACATAGGGGAGTGGTAGGGGAGCAGAAGGAAGTAAAGAAATAAAGACATGAATAAAAACAATAGACATGCTAGTGATGATTTAATATATTCCACATCCCAGATAAGAATTTTTAGACTTCCTATTAAGTATTAGGTTTATAATGTTCCCAAGATATAAGGATAAAAGTAAATTTTACCTCTCTCAAAATCTCATGGTGAGGTACAGACATGGACATGAGGAAAATTATACATACCATAAAATACATTATCTGACCCTAATTGGAGTCACATTTTCAGGTGCCAATTCTACTTGTTTTAGAAATTTTGCTTTATCATTGCACATTATTGTCCACCAAGAACCTATTATGATGTGTTATACTGAACTAGAATTATCTTGTTTTGCTATCTTGTAAGTGTTCTTTTTTTTTTAATATTTATTTCTTAGTTCTCGGCGGACACAACATCTTTGTTGGTATGTGGTGCTGGGGATCGAACCTGGGCCGCACGCATGCCAGAGGAGCGTGCTACCGCCTGAGCCACATTCCCAGCTCCTTGTAAGTGTTCTTAACACAAAGTTCTAGAATGAATTTCAACAGAAAAAATTAAAAAATATTTAATATTTTTAAATATTCAAAATACATGACAAAGTCAAATTCTATTATCATGTGTATTTAACACACACACACACACACACACACATCTTTAAAAAGCTTGAAGTCAGGAGGAAGACATGATGAGATAAGGTTTTCTTGTGTCATCAGGAGCCCACCTACAATTTTCAGTAGAGTTACTACTACTGTTACAAAATTGATTATCATTTTACAAATAGTCTAGGTTTCATGTGAGGACAGTTATCTATTTTTAGAACCATTTACATACGTGCTTTACAAGGTGATCAGTGCTGTGCCAATATTTGAATAGCTGTATTTGGTAATAGGCACAGTTATGTCTTGGATTTGAAATTAAGTTGGAATATTCTTTTTACATGTGTCCTTGTCTGTCTTGAGGGCACTCAAAACAAACAAGAAGATACTTTTCTACCTGGAGCACACTGAGACTAGTTGAATCCTATTTTAACCATGTCACCTTGGATTAGTTATTCTCTTCCGAGATCAGCGAGATCGGGCGCGTTCAGGGTGGTATGGCCGTAGACAGGATTAGTTATTCTCTATCACCTGGAGAATTAGTGGAGACAGGGTACATCTTATTTATCATAAAGCTGTTATTTTGAGGGTTTGGCTAAGCTTTGGCCCAACATTTATTAAGGATATTATGTTTTAAATCTTTGTTCATGTTACTTTATCAAAGGTGTTCAAATTTTATCAGTGATTCATTGTTTTCTCTCCTGACTTAAGACACTGAGGTTCTCAAAAGACAATATTTTCTAGAGACAAATAAGTTTGCCTCCCTGAAAAAAGAGAATGGCTAGGTAAAAATGAGAAATGAATATAGTCAGATGAGTACTAGAGTGGGGACAGCAAATAGTAGGTGGCTTTCAAACCTGGCACTAGATTTTTCCATTCCAGTACCAATTAGGGGTCTGCGAAGCTGTATGGAATAGAGCAGACTAAGAAGTGATCTTTAAAAAGATAAAGTAGCAAGAAAAATAATGAGGGACAATGGGTAGTGCTACTGTGTACAAAGGTTAGAGATTATCCAAAAAGAAATTGGTTAGAGTTGTACACATGTACTGCCTCTGGTACCCTAAACTATTGTCAAATTCTAAGGACAGGGACGTTTTTATTTTGCCAGTCCACACACTGCCCACTGCCATGCCTCACTAGATAAGCTTGTCAATGGAGTGACAAATGTGCTCCAGTTTCTGCAAAATAAACTGAAGCAAAGGACAATGGAAGACAATTTTGAGAAATGCTTTGTTTGAAATATTTCTTAAATCAGAAAGTACCAGATATTTAAAAATATGTACATACAGAATGATTATATTATAATTCAATGCAAAGGTTTAAAAATGTTTTTCTTTAAGAGATCAGAAAAGCATAGTTTGAGACCAGCCTTCTTTTCCATCCTGTCAAATTGCAATGTCTGCCACTGAACAGACACAATTGAACTTTTACAATAACACTTGACTTGCCACTTTGAATGTTCTTTACATCCCAAATTTTGTCTACATCACAATTCTTCAAGGACCAATATCAATGCTGTCCCTTTCATTAAGCATTCTTTGAAAATTAAAGAAAACAACTGTTTTCTCTTCCTATCTCCTAGAGGACTGTATTCCTCTTATGCCCACCAAACTCCTAAGATACATGAAACCAGATGGCAGAAGGAAGAGAACAGACAGATAAAGAAAAAAGCAGACATGAGGCCAGTCAATGTGTCATATGAATAGCAGAACTGCAGGATGAAGATACATAAATTCCTGAACTGTATTCATTTTCAGCTTTTGGGCATGCACATTTAAAATAAATTGTTATCACTTAAGCTAGTCCGAGTAAGTCTCTGTTTCATGCAACTCAAGTGACCTGGTATGGTGCCTTATAGTTTTATAATTATTATCCCTCTCCTAAAACAGGCTAAAGCTCTGTGAAAGGTAGTGACTACCATAGATAGCACTTCCAGGGTGGCACACAGTTGGTACTCAACAAATGCTCATTGAAAGAATGAATGAAGAAAACTTGACAACTCACCTTCAAATCATATTGAATTTCAGGTCATTTTTAGTGAGGCAAGAACTGAACACAGGTAGTTCATAATAATATTTTACTAAACATTGCTTTTTCAAATGAATGGCTTGCCTGCCTTCCTCTTTACTGTTATAGATTTCTTTCTATAAGAGTTCTGCAAATGTGTTTATGACATATCTTTGCCAAAGGCTAACTTTAGCAGTAGAACCATGTATCAAAAAGGATGTGTCATATAAGCAAATTATGTAATAGAAAGCCATGCATTTCTCCCATTATTTTAACAAGCATCTTTTTAGTTTAAAGGGTGGTGATCTGTATCAGATTCTTTCCTCAGAGGCTAAAAATGTAAACTGTAGTTGAACTGATGTCACTGTTTTCTCTTACTCAGAATGAGAAGTACTTTGTCAACCTTATTTTCATATATATCTGGCGTGACTATATACCTTCAAGGAAATTATTTTTCAAGAATGAATTTGAAGGATTAAAAGATTCACCAAAGTCACATGAAATACATAACTATGAAGTATAGCCTCATTTTATGGATATCACCTCCTTATACTTACATAGTGTTTTATGGTTTGCAAAGCACTTTGAAATATATTATCTCGTTTGCTCCTTACAACAGGAGTCTGTGAGATAGACAAGGAAGGCATCATTCCATTTTGTATATAAAAAACCAGAGAAGTTAACTGACTTTACCAAGGTCATAGAGATAATAAGAAGTGAAAAGAAATCAGGAAAAGAACCCAAGTCTTTCAACTTCTAATCCAGTATTCTTTTGACTTTGAATCTACTTTTCTTTCAACTCTTCTATTTATAACACTGTTTTTTCAGATGTCTGGCTATGATCAATTGATGGGTTATGAAATCAGATTTGACCAGCAATAAAAAATGAAAGAGAATAGAATATATCATATAGCATCACACTTACTAAAGGTATGAATTTTTCCATGAGACTTTTACTTCAGTTTTATATATTATAATGTAAAATATATTTCTATGTGTAGGAAATGGTGCAGAAAATAAATTGAAAGTCTCTGGTTTATATCATGTCACATATTATAATCATTAAGTTGTTGAAAAGTAATTTATGATGGCAAAAGTTCACTTGTCATTGGTTTTAACATTAAAATAATTGTGGATAAAAATATATTTTTGGTAGCCCTTGAGTTGGGTATTAATTATGTGGGGGTATTTTCATTGCTTGACTCTTTAAGGGTTTTACTTGAGAGACTTGGTTGTGGCTCAGTGGTAGAGTGCTTGCCTAGCATTTGTGAGGCACTGGGTTCGATCCTCAGCTCCACATAAAAAAATAAATAAATTAAATAAAGGTATTGTGTGCAACTACAATTAGGAAAATTTAAGAGTTCCACTTGAATATTATATTTTTAACATTAGGCTTTCTATACAGTCATGATACTGGTTTTACTCCTGTTCTTTTGGGGAAAACGTGCTAATTGTGCTTTATGAAAAATCATATTATAATTTCTTTACCTTATTTAAATCTATTCCAGGGAATATGAAAACCATTGACTGTACATGACACCCTCCTATTCACACATTTTATTCTTATCAAAATAAAGAAAAGATATCTGATATTTCTGAAATGTATTAACAGCTTATTTGATTATATGTATTATCAACGAATAATCAAAATGAATGAATATACAACTGTTTTCTTTTTTAATATTTATTTTAGTTGTAGTTGGACACAATACCTTTATTTGTTTTTATGTGGTACTGAGGATCAAACCCAGGGCCTTGCACTTGCTAGGCGAGCATGCTACCACTGAGCCACAACGCCAGCCCAACTGTTTTCTTAATAATAATGAAGGCAATGTATCTACATTGCTTACAAATATAGCACAAAATCCTTAGGGCATGTAAGAACAGCAGTCTTATCTCCTGTTCCTTCACCATATATAGACCCTGGACTTCTTTGTCTCCACAATACTGTATATGCTGTCCTTGCTTGGATGCTACTGGTTCCCCCCATATTCACTGGAGCTGGGTTTCAAAGGCTTTTAGGAAACATTACCTCCTTTGATGCCTCTATCCATTCCTGTTTTTGTATTCTCACAGTTATCGATCAGAAACTTCACAATATTACTATAACTCTTTACTCATGTGTGTTTCTTCAGCTAGGCAGTGTGATGCTTGAGGGTGAGGTCTATTTATTATTCATCTTTGAGTCCCTGGTGCCTAGCATAATTCCTAGGTCATATTAGAACCCAATTCTTTGTTAAATATGGGAACAAATATTGTTTAGCATGAATATGCTAACTATACCAAAAAGACATAAAGCCATGCTATATGTGGTCAATAGATTTTTAGATTGATCTATCATCTATCTATCTATCATCTATCTATCTATCTATCTATCTATCTATCATCTATTCATTTTCACAGTGAAGGCTTTATCATTCTTTTCTAAATATTAAAATATTAATTTGGGCATAGGAACTGTTTAAACCTATTATTCTACATCCATATAGTACAAAAGAGCTGGCTGATTTGCTTAAAGCCAACACCTGATCAAAATCAAATTACTAGCTGAGCACTATGGTATATGCCTGTAATCCCAGCAAATCAGGAGACTGATGAAAGAGGATTGCAAGTTCAAACCCAACCTCAGCAACTTAGTGGAGCTCTAAGCAACTTAGGGAGACCCTGTCTCTAAATAAAAAAAATATAAATGTGGCTGGGGATGTGGTTCAGTGGTTGAGTATCACTTGGTTCAATCATCCCCCCAACAAAAGCAATCAAATTACTGATACAAAGCAGCTCAGGAGGCTGAGCTGGGAGGATCACAAGTTCGAGATCAGCCTCAACAATTTAGTGAGGGCCTAAAGCAACTCAGTGACACCCTGTCTCAAAACAAAGTACAAAAAAAGTTGGGGCTGTGGCTCACCCTTGGGTTAAATCTCAAGCACCCCTACAAAATTACTGATATGATTTTATATGGTTATGTGTATAAGCTAGACCAAGGCATGTTTATTTCCCACAGGCTGAAATGGTGACTTAGAGATATAATATAAATGTTAGAATTTTCTGTATATGTTTTAGTCATTATTGTATTATGAAAAAAGAAAAACTAAAAGATAAGCAATTTTTTATGGATAGTTGGGTCATTTAATATTTTCTGATATGGTGCCATTAAAATTTCATTTATATTCCTATAGGGTTTTCTCCTCACTGTTTCAGCTAATAGAGTTTGAAGTCCCAATGTGTCTATCACTCCTTTGAGGGATTTTTAAAATTGTTGTTCTGAAAACATAGCACTAACTTCCTCAACAGATAAAACAGAGGAACCACAGCTGGAGAAGTGTGAACGTCAATTTACCCTTCATAGCACATAAAATTACACTCCATGAGTAGAGAAAGGCTATATTTAATTGACGGATATTTTAATACATAAATGTATTAGGACACCATCTGTTTGAGAGTTCTACTGTGGATATCTATGCTATAAAGCATTTTTCAAAAAAAATATATGGCAGGGTAAGGAGAATCCTATGTGAGTTTGGGAGACAAGTGTTTTTTAAAAATTTTCCTGGCTTGAATTTTTCATACAGTTTTCCCATATATTATCATTGATTGTTTACATGTCTAACCTTCAGTTAAATAATAAGCTTAGGATGGTTTCCAAATCTTACTCATTTCCAGATTCCCAGAGTGGTCAACATTTTGTTGGCACATTATAAGTGTTTAGCAAATGTTTATTGAGAAAATAAATGAATACACTATGAAACCCTTGCTTTTTAAATATTTCCCCTAGGATTCATTTGATGTTTTCTCTTGTGTTACTATGCCACAAAGATGAAAACTTCACAATTTTTTCTCTGCCTATTGAAACACATGTCAATAATCATAGAGAAAGAAGTTGGATTATTCATAGTTCACAAGATAATCTTTCATAGCAATCTGGTACTTTGGTCTCCATGTACAAAACATACAAACCAATGGTGAAAATGCAGCAAAAATATTGGAATTTGTATCTCCAAAATCAAACTGCAAAATAGTAAGACATATCTGGGTGATTAATCCATTCACATATTCAGTGTTACACATTCAGGGCCTCAAGAGTCTAAATTGTTGGCTAACTGTTTTCAGGTTACTTGTGGAATCAAAATTTGTTTTCCTATCTTTTCATTTATATTCACCTTAAAACAACATATTATATACCTTAAATATACACAATAAAATTTGTTTTATAAAAATCTCAGTGTGACTGAGGATTCACTATGGTTTTCTATGTTAAGATGTTAGCAGGTCTTATTGTATATTTTTCTTCTTTTTTTATAAAACTTTATCTTCTGGGTTATTGAAATGCTTTTAACTAACTTTTTTGGATAATAATAGAAGACATACCTATCTGATGTGAAATAAAACAGTTATTATAACAAATAAAAGTAACTATGCAGGGAAACATACTTTGTCATCTGATTCTAACCAACAAAATATTTTTAATGAGTGCACATCTATTAAAAGAATCCTCAAGATGCTGTAATTATTATTCATTTTCTAGAATTGTTTCACCATGAAGCTTTATGCTTCTATGGGGACTTTAATGTTTATGTTTTGTGACGGCTGCATTGACTATTAAAAAGCAATTTGGCTGACATTTTAGGTCTTTTGTTGCCAGTTTTAATTGGATTGTTCATCAAGCATCAACTCCCCCGTTAACTGCAAAAATTTCAGGCCAACGTCAGTTTACAGTAATGATTGTTTAATGATTTTATCCTGTCAGTATGCAAGCTTCGTATGGATATATGCATGATTAGTTTCATATCAAGACCTGTAATTAAATAATTGAAGCCTAAACAGAATGGATATCAAACATATTTAATAAAGACTCAGAAGCTTATCAAAATACTGATTAGCAATTAAAAGTCAATGTTTTGAGTTCATCTGGTGTTAGTACATTTATGATACTTTAGCAAATATTTGTATAAAGTTTTTGCCTAAGGTTAAATGACAGAAATTCTTTTTAGAATGGCAGTAAAATTGGGTTTTCGAAGGGTAATTTATATCTAATGTGTACCTATCTGCCTGAGTGAGAAAATTCATTTTAACTACCATTTAGTTTGGGGGAAATTATCTAAAACAGAATAAGCCTGGAGTAACAATAAATATTCTTATCATCACACATGATTCTAGTCCTCAGGAAGTTGCCTATATACATCATACTATGCTGTTTCCATGTCACAGGATGTTAGAGCTATGAGGGACATTGGAAACCATTTATTTTAACTTCCTTATTTTACAAATACATAAGTCCAGAGGGGTTAAATGATTTACCTAAAGTCATACAGCTAATTAGTGCCAGAGCCAAAAGAAAGATTCAGGTCCAACATTTAAACTTATGTATTCCTGGCAGGGAGAATTAGCAGCTGAAGTCCTTGTGTATTGGTTAATTCCTTTTTTTCCTCATTTCATTAAATTACTATTTCTCCAAACTATAACCAACAAAGATACTTAGAAAGGTATACACTGAGAAGCTTCACTTTCTCCTTTTTCTCCATCCATCCATTTCTTCCTTATCTCCCTGTAAGTAACCATTTTACTAGTTTTTTTCATCTTTCTAGTAAGTGTTAAGATATCTCCATATCAGTGTACAGAAATCTTTTTTTTCCTGTAAACTGCATCATATTCCCTTGCATGGATACTACAGTTTATTCAATGTGTTGGCAAATTATTAATAAATATTTGAAAATGTTTTAGATACTAAAATATATTTCACCCTTCATATATAAGAAATACTTATTTGCATAACAAAAAGTTTGAACATATGGATATCAAAGTGAAGACTGAAGTCCAGTGCACTGTGCACAGCACTGAGGAACAATTAGAAAAACTGTTACTTTCTCTTTGAATTAAGTTCTACCTCTAAAGCTCATTGAATAAGAAAGACGGTTTCCAGATTTTACTGTCCTGGGTAGGTGTAACTATGTGTTATTATTTAAAATGTTTACAATTGAAGCACATAGAACTTTTTACTTTTATGCAGTATCCAGTAAGCACAACATTTCAGAATCTTTCCATCTTCAGTCCAATAGATCATACTACTTGCTTTCTATTCACGGTAACTCATATATATCTCCTGCATTTTAAAATAGTTTCATTTCACATTAGAATGGAAGACCTGCCTACGCTGCTGTAGTATAGTGAAAGGCATTAGGGAGATAGACCAATTAAGGTAGAAGCAGATTTTTTATTAAGTGACAGATCCCAGATTCTCATTTCATGAAACATGTACTTTTGCCACATGCCAAATTCCCATTAACTTCAGGAAGGAATTATGCGCAGAAGAAATATGTAGGCTGAAGAAGGCAGGATAAATTAGTCCAGAGCAATCCTTAAAAGTCAGTTTAGAATGAAGCAAATGTTTTAAATTATGTGTAGTCATGTTGTTTGAATTGAATATTATTCACTCACCCCCATCTGACCACATCTTCAAAATGAGTGGGGCAAAGAATTGCTTAAAATAAAATTAAAAAAAAAAAACATCAACAGCTCAATTTGGAATTGTAAGTAAAAATGGAATTCAAAGGTGTGAGTCATGGAAATTAACATTTCTTCAAGAAAACAGCTTAAAAACTGTTTTCCTTCAGCATATAAAATATTTGCATTTAAGAAAATAGGTAGAAAAAAATTTTTAAACTCTTAATTCAAACTAATTTAGAAAGGCAGGTTTTATAAATAGTTAGATCCAAGTGAAATTGAAAATCCAAGTATGTCATAGCTATGTTTAAGCAAATTGCATGAATGTTACTATTACCAATGTCCTATAAAGGCTCACTGATTTAAAGAAAAACAATAAATATTACAATTGTATTCTTATTATTGCTTTCAAAGTGTTTCATATAGTTTGTTCCATTAAGGAAGTAAAACAAATCTTCTTTATTCTTCATAGTACCCTTTCCATGGGATGGTACAGATTAAGTTCAGCTTAGCCCTATCAAAATGATAGTAAGTTTTAAAATTATGACACTATGATATATTAAATTCACTAAAAACTTACCCTTAAATGGCATATAAAAGGTGTTAACATTTTAAAAAGTCAATCTCTAATTTACAATAGATACTTAGTACATAATAATTTGAAGTTACCTTAATAAGAATTCTAAAACAATATTACAACAAACCATAAATGAAATTTTCATTTAAAAAGTTGATGTCAGAAGGGCTAATATGTCTTTCTTTGTAAATTGTATCAAAAAATCAAACTTTTTAAATGTTCATTGATTGTACTGACCTGAGATTGCATGACATTTGCCACTAGATGGGACCTTGCATCTGTGATAATAATCTACAAGCTGACTTCTTTTCATTCAGCTTTTATAGGACTCAGTAACACAAACCTTCTTAAGAAAACTAAGTCTTTATGGACAAAATAAAACTTTACAACTTACACAACTAGCCAGCTGGGTCACTGTAGGATTATTTCCTCACTGTTTCTTAGTAGATGATAGAAAACAGATAACATTTAGAGCAATTTCCTTGAAACAAACAATGACCTACATTAAAAAAGGAGCTATATTCCTTTCTAGTACTCTCTCTAAACAGGACCTCTGCTCTTACTTCAGTGACACAATAGTAAGCTTGGTCAAAACATTTTCTAGCATCCCTCTGTCTAGCATGTCCATGACCTTTTCTAGTTGCCCTTGAAGCACTGCAGTTTTCTCTGAAACTGGATGTATCAAGACTTTTTTCTAACATCATGATTTCTTATGCTATAAAGAGAAGGTTTTGCTGGTGGCAATCAAACTTTTCTGTTTGGAAAGCAAACTACAGGGCAGCAGTAGAGAAAAGGAATTAGGAATGAAGTTTCTGGCCATATGATGGTCTAGAAAACCTAAACATTTGCACACTATAAAACCCATAGAAATGCTGGATAAACATAACATGCATCCTTTTAAGGGGAGAATGGAGCTCAAAAGACGTGGGGGGGAAATCCAAGAGCTAAATCCAAGGTGGGAACAATAGTGGTATGCCCAAGAGTTTGTGCTGTAGCTCTTGTGCTAGTGGGTTATCTAAGGACATGGGTTTAAAAGCTAAGGTCAGAGAGTTGGGAGAGGAAGGAGGTCTAGGGTCTTCAAAGGGCAGGGAGTTTCAAATGAGTTCTCATATGTTGTTATATACATCTATATGAATATAAACTCTTGGAATGCTATACTTCAAAAAATAAAGGGTATATTTGAAGACATCTTCCCACTTGCACAGGGTGACAACAAAGCAACTAGTCTTTCCTAGACTGAGCTCTAGATGAAAAGAATAAAAATATTTCTGTAAAATATATAATCATGGGACTATACTAAGCATGGATTTAGAGTGTATGATCTAGAAACTACTAACAAGAGAAATTAATATAAAAGTATCTGGAGTCCTGGTAGAGGGAAATGCAAATGAGAACACAATCCAGTTAAAAATTATATGAGGAAACTGAACTCAGAAGGAAAGCATGAGTTGCAAGAAGGAATTGGCGAACACATGAACACATAGGTACATAGGTACATCTAAACAAGTACTGAATGTGAAAAATATTATAATAAATAATTTCAGCATGTTAAGAAAAAGTAGAACAAGAATACTGGATAATCTTTACATATAAGTGAAAGGGAATGATCAAGATTAAAGCATTCTAAGCTCCACCTATTGTTCCTAGAAATGGTAAGATAATGATTAATTTTAAGTTTTAAGTAGGGATGATGAAAAATCAAAGGTATCTGCTAAAATAATACAAGTAACAAAACTTTTCAGTGAATGTTCACTGAAAAGCATACCAAAGATGATTTTTCTGTCTATGTATAGTCCTAAGCTTTAAACTGTTTTTTTTAAGTTTAAGAGTAATTATTAACTTTTTTCAGTATGTCATCAATAATTTCATATCAGAAAAATAAAGGTCAAAAGAAGTAGAAGATAGGAAAAGTGCATAAGAAATATGTCAGGACATGTTGGAAGTTAGATGGCTGAGCACAAAAATACTCCTTCTCTTTGAGTAACCTTTCTGATCCACTTTCAGTAATATTCTGCTATTTTAAAGTATATAGCTTTTTTCCATAGAAGAGACAGTCATAGACAGGGAGACGAATCCAATTAAGTAGAATTTTATTCCAAGCTAGTAAAACTTTAAGATTCCTCCACCCGAGCTTCATCAGCACCTTCAGGTTTTTTTTATTTTTCATATCTTGGGCTTCTACTTAAAATATTGTTTAAATAAAGGGTTCGTCAAATGGAATCTAAAGACACTTCAGCTTAAGAATCAAGAGGATCTCTTTATATTTCCAATATATTTTAAGCCATAAAAAATGAAAGAAAGTGTTTCATCTGTCTATGAGTAAATAATTCCTCCTTTATCATGTCTTCCTGACCATGAGCTCTAGTCTAATGAAACCCACATTCTGCTTATTGACTCAAATTCTGTCATGATAGCTCCCTCTGTGGGATGGCCTGAGATCTGTGTTGGCATATTTTGTTTTTTCCCTTTATCAGGTATTCAAGTATTCTGTTAAAAAGTTGGAGCTTTCTAGGTTTGGTGGTACACATTTGCAATCCCAGCAACTTGGGAGGCTGAGACAGGAGGATCTCAAGTTCCAAGCCAGCCTTAGCAACATAGTGAGGCCCTGAGCAACTTAGCCAGATCCTGTCTCAAAATTAAATAAATAAAATGGGCTGAGGATGTGGCTCAGTGTGCCCCTCCAACAAAAAAGTTGATGCTCATCTAACCATTGGCCTTTCTAACTTCAAATATATTTTAAAATCATCATACATGCTTTATTTCCCTGAATATAAGGGGAAAAAAGTCTAAATTCATTATGCTTCTCTAAATTTTATTCAGTTCCATTTTCTATATCTTGAGGTGTGGTGACTGAGAGTTTGGTTGCATTAGAGTTATATAAAATGGAGGAAAATATTCTATTTAATTTCTAATATTTCCAGATAATACTTAACATTTAGAGTAAAGTGTGGGATAGCCTTTCTTATATTTATGATTTTGCTCATATAAACATATATAGTGTTTTATTTGTCATAGGAAATAATTGTATAATACATAAGTCAGCAAACTTTTTTGTGAAAGGCTGAATAGTATATATTTTAGGCTTTGAAGGTCATATGGTCATAGACAGTAGGTGAATGAACGAGTATGGCTGTGTTCCAATAAAACATCATTTACAAAAACAGGCAATAGGCCAGATTTGGTCCATGTGTCATGGTTAGCTGACCTCTGGTTGTATTGGCTTGGTTTCCATTACCCAGTGGATTAATTTCACAAAACAGAGTTCAATACCAGTATTACTTAATCGGCCTCTTAAATCACAAACTACATTTGTTTCAATGAATGGAACTTTTGCTAAAAATTTGTTTTTGAGGACTGAAATAAAAGAATGTTGCCTTGGCTTTTCAATATTCTAAAGGTACTTCAGCTTCAGAGTCAAGGGGATTCATTTATATTTCCAATATATTCTTAAGCCATAAAAAACATAAAAGAAGGAGTTTCATCTGTCAATGTGAGTAAATCATATTCAATTCAATCATCTTGAGGAAGATTATTTACAAATTTTACATTTAAATTCATAGATAGTGCCTAATCTACTTATAATTTTGTTGACAGCTGAATTTCTGCTATTTTGTCTACCTACAGAAAAGCCCTTGAAATTCAAGAATCTCTGTGGTTTACTGCTCTAGTTAAACTCAATTTCAAAAGCATCTGCATAAAATTTTAAGAAACCATTATATTTTTTAATTAGCTGCCATTTATTATTACCCAAACAACTCATCTTCATTAAAAAAAATATGGATAGTGGCAGGGTCATAGCATAATGAATGCAGACTGCACACTACATAAGAGTGCTCCATCCTAGAGCATGCCATTCATACTGAAAATGGACAAATGTATTAAAACAGTTCTCTGGAAGATGGCTAGACACAGTATCATTCAAACAACCAGCATTTTGCAGTGATTTTCTGATGGAATACAGTGAAGTGTTTGGAAGAAAGGGCGTTGCTCAATAATTTGGGGCACAGGTTATAGCTCACCTCTTTAGGAAGACTGTAGGAAATTTAAAATATCATGAAAAGTTTATAGTTCTTCTCTATTCCCATATATTTCTTTCTGAGATGGTAGGTCAGAAGGCATGGTACACAATTTTCTCATAAGTCTCTATTGCAGTGCTTTTACCATACTTACCATAAAAGAAATATTTAGGTCATATAGAGATTTACCTGAAACTGTAAAATATTTTCTTAATCATGTGTTAATTTTCCCTAATACTTTTAAATGTGTGCCCACTGGGGGAATGGTTTTCAAATTGAGTTTCAAGAACATGTCTTAGGGACTAAGATGGGGGCTAGAGTTACAGTTCCTAACATTCCTGGAAGCTAGACATTATGATGCAAAGGAGAATTTTTTAAAACTGTTATAGTAGTCCCCCTATCCTTGTTTTCACTTTCCATGTTTTTAGATAATCATGGTCAACTGAGGATTGAAAACATAAAAGAGAAATGTTCAGAAATAGATAACTCCTCAGTTTTAAATTGTGTGCCATTCTGAGTAGTATGAGAAAATCTCATGCCATCCTGCCCCAGACATTCATCCTCTCTTTGTCCAGCATATCTGCACTGTGGATGTTACCTGCCCATTAGTCATTTAGTAGCTGTCTTAGTTATCAGGTCAGCTGTTAAGGTGATGTTATATGTTCAGGTAGCACTTATTTTATTTAGTAATGGCCCAAAAGTACAAGAATATTGATGCAGGAAATTTTATTACAACATATTATTATAATTCTTCTATTTTTATTTGTTATTATTCTTTATCTCTTACTGTGCTTAATTTATAAATTAAACTTTATCGTAAGAATGTATATATAGAAAAAAATAGACTATAGGGTTCAGTACTGTCTACAGTTTCAGAAGTCCCCTGGGGATCTTGGAAGATATTCCCTATGGATAAGGCAGGGGGATAGTGTATATACAAAGGGTAGTTCCAAATGTACTTGTTCTCCCAAAAGTATGACTTTAATTGAAAGATGCTAACAACAACGTTGGTGACAAGAGTTTTCATTCTTTAAATACCTTGGTAATTCTCACAATATTATTGCTAATTCTCACTAATAATCTGTAAGGAGGTAGTTGATATTATTCCTATTTTAGAGATGAAAAATTCAAGGCTCAGAGAATTCAGTAAGTTGTTTAAGGCCACACTGTTTGGAAGTAGCAAATCTGGGAAGTGAATTTAAATCAGTCTGACCTCAAATATCTACCCTCCCCTATTTTTATTTTGATGTAAGGCATTTATTAGCAGGAAAGCACAAAAGAGTTTCTAGATATTCCTAAATTTAAAAGCATATCATTCTGCTCCATGTAGATTAGAGACTGGGCTCAAGCAAAATTAGACCAAAAGGTCTAAATTATAATAGATATTTATTTTATGCATAACCACACAAATGAGGATAGACACAAAAAATGCCAATGAAATAGAATTGCATTTTTCAAACTCCTTGCCCAAGTATTCATTTCTTAACTTATTATCTTGTTCTGAAATATTTCAGGTTAAAATTACTACCCTTCAAGGACCAAAATGTACTTACACACTTCAAACTGTAAATTTCACTAAGAAAATATGGTTGTTAGCTTTTAAGAAATATAGTTCTGCTACAGTAAGAGAAATTCAAACCTTTGGTGATTCACATCACATAAAACTTTATTTGTTGCCTCAATCTGATTTTGAATTCAAGTTGGTATTTGGTGACACTATTATTTCAGTTAGGCATTTCACTTTGTACAGAAATTGGGAGTTAGATGGCTTATATCAGTGATGGTTTGCAACTTTGATTTAAAGCAACCACATACATCTGCAAATGACTGTGTAGCCTTAGGGGAATGCAAAGTGAGGTCACCAGCAGGGACAAGCAGAGCCTTCAAGCACTGATGGAAAAATCATTATTTCACCACCTCTGTTAATTAGTTAGATGTCTGAAGTTGGAGACAAGTAAACTAGACATACTAGCAAGGACTATGGGGGAGGCATACAAGAATAGAATTCAATATCTGCAAAGGGCCAAGAATAATACATGAAAGTGCAGATATGAACATGACCTGGTCCTTTCCCTCTTTACTTGTCTCCGCATTGGAAAGACCTTTCTTAGCTCAGGTTTTACTTTTAGTTTGTATGGGCATTTGCACTCTTATTCCAAGGCAAACTAAAGGTCCTCTTCCTCTACAATTACTTCTCTGAACATTTCATTTTTGCCCCAACCAGACTATTGCATCATGGTACCTGTTAAATTTTATCATAGTAGCTTGTTTGCCTCCATGTTAGACATACTGGACCATATTATTTCTTTCCAGTAAACCCCTCAAAAGCAAAGGCTGTGTTTATTTGTCTCATTAAACCACTAATATTTCACTGAACAAATATTATTTTAACTTTTGTATCAAAAAGACAGTACAATTATCTCATATACTACATGCTTAACATATTTGTCAAAAGAAGAATGAAATCCAAACTTCAAACCTATGTGCAAATGATTCCATGCACTCCTGATCACAATTCTCCCCCCCCCAAATCTTAGCTACTTTGGATTTAGTGTTGAATTAATTTGCATTTACTGATATATATATATATATATATATATATATATATATATATATATATAAAGAAAAGGGAAATTTCAAGTATTTCTATTGTATTTTCCCATAGTTATTTTTCTTTCTTTTCTTTTCATTCTTTCTCCTTCCCTCATTCCCTTCCATGTGTGTGTACAAACATGCTAGGAATGGAACCCAGAATCTCACACATGCTAGGCAAGCACTCTACCACTATGCAACACCCCTGGCCCTCCTATACTTCTTTAGAAAATTTTTCTATGAGATATATAGAGATATATATGTATATAACAGTTGTAGTTGGGCACAATAACCTTTATTTTATTTATTTATTTTTATGTGGTGCTGAGGATCAAACCCAGGGCCTCACACATGCCAGGCAAACACTTTTCCACTGAGCTACAACCCCAGCCCCTCTTATGTTTCTTAATAACGGGCTCTGATCTATCAAATACTAAATAGTTATGAATCTAAGAAAGCAACCATTAACCTTGGGATACATGTTGTAAGCATTAAATAGAGAAAAAATCATTAGTCTATATTATCAGTCTGTTGTTCAAGTCAATAACTTCCCTACCCCCAAATTCACAGTCACCAAATCCTATTTCTGAAATGTATCTCTGTCTTATCCACCAAATGCCTTAAACATTGTCTTTGGCACCTCATTATCTCTCACTTAAACTATTAAAATATCTTGACTACTATTTTGCCCTTCAGTATCTCCCCATTCGTTCCATCATCAACACTGCAACCAAAATGTGCTTTCTAAAAACGAAATCTTAACTATGAATGTCAAAGACTATGTTGCTGTTTATTAAACCCTTTCCCACTTTTTTCAAGGAACACAGACCATATTTGCCAGCCTTTTCTGCATATAGGTGTAGACAAATGATGAGTCTAGAAAGTAAGTGTTGAGTACCATCTTCCAGATCTGGCCCATAAAAACCTTTCATTCATGATCATCTTTGTTCTTCTTCCTTTCTCTAGTTTGATGGAGACAAACATGGGAACTTTTCAAGCATGTGCTGAAGATAGTGGTGGTATAAGGATGAAAAAAAACTTGGGCCCTGAGTCAAACCTGGGAGAACTGCCTACTTGTCAGGAAACTCATGTGGCATTTAGGTGAGTGAAAAATCAACTAGTATATTTGAACCACTGTACACTTTTAGGCTTATTTATAATAGAAACTAGCATTGTCTTAACTAATACACCATGTTATTTCTCTAGTTAAAATCCCTTACCATTGATCATTATATTATAAGCAAATTAATTAGAATGACACCTTCATGATCTATATGTGACTCACTCTATATTCTTATAGTACATTCAATCCTTGACTCACCCTTTCACATGACCATATAAATCATACCTTACACTTCAACTACAATGCATTATTTGTCATTACCAGAAAAATATACTTTCATGTCTACATCTATGCTGTTTTTTCATCCTACAATTTATTCTATATCTTCTGTCTCATGCCTAAATTCTTTTAACATACGTGAAACACAAACAGGAATGAAAGGAAGGAAGGGGGATGGGAATGGGAAGACAGTAGAAGGAAGTGGACATAACTTTCCTATGTTTATATATGAATACATGACCAGTGAAACTCCACAACATGTTCAACCACAAGAATGGGATTCTAATTAGAATAATTTCTATTCCATGTCAGAATACACTCTACCATCATGTATAAAAAATAACAAAATTTAAAAAAACAAACACATGTAACAATTCACATAATCGCTAATGCTACTACATTTTCTTGATCCACTTTGTCGAAATGAATTGTCCTCCCATTGACACTCTCATAACATGTTTTTAAAATATATGTCTCAGCATTAACTATATTTCTAAATCAAAAATATACTTTAGCTGTTTGTATGTCTATTGTAAAACTAGATTTTCATCATCTGAAAGACAGAGATTTCATCTCATTCAACCTTATGATCTCCCCAAAAAGTAGCTCACACTTTTATATATAGAAAACATAAAAAATATAATGTTGATATTACTTATTTAACAATTTAGTCTAAGGTATTTTTCCTATATAATATTATTTCATTTTTAGCCTCCTAATGTTTATATACATTGAAATGACTTAATTTAAATAAGGACAAACAGTAATTGTTCCAACACTAGGAATAGGCACGTTTTACCAATTAAGGGAGAAGAAAAAGAAAATTAGGTAAAACTACTTTATTCATTCTTAAAACTTCATTCATAAAAATGACCATGGGGCGGGGTGGCTGGGGATGTGGCTTAGTGGTAGAGTGCTTACCTAGCATGTGTGAGGTGCTGGGTTCAATACTCAGCACCACATATAAATAAATAAAATAAAGGTATTGTGTCCATCTACAACTAAACAATATATTTTAAAAATGACTGCAACTTTCTCTTTGGAAGTACCCAATTTGTAAGTATGTGTATGTGTGTGAGAGAGTTTTAGTAATTGTAACTGATTTATATTAGCTAATTCCAGATTTAAGATGACTTGGAAAGATACCTGTGATATGTTGTGAGTATGAAAGAAGCATATTGCAGAAAGATGTTATACAGATAAATCTCATATGTGCAAGAAATATTGGGGAAAATATGTGACTGTCTCAAGGGGTAGATTGGTGAGAGAGGTAGAACTTTTAAATGTATTTTACATAATTCTATGCTATTTTTTTCATGAGATAGTTATTATATATAAATTGCTTAGAACAGGCCTAGCATATGTGAAGCATTATATACATGTTAACGATTTTTATTATAATGGAGTGAGCATGTATTATATTAATTACTTTAAAAATCTTATAAGAGCAGTGGGAAATGTCCAATAAATGATTAAAAGGGTTTACTTGAGTAAGTTTCCACTGCTACCTACCCTTCTACAGATAATAACTACTAGACATATTTCCATAAAAAAAATCAATGACATGCAGGCCCTGGAGAATGAACAAAAGAAGCAGATTCTGTTGGGGAATCAACACTTGGAAAAAGGAAAGGCAAAGGTGAGTTTCTAGTTTTCATATCTGTTTTTATCTTAACCTAAGGATGGAAAACAATCAAAGCTGTATAAGGTGGCAAATAAGTATATGCAGCTTAAAGAACCAGGGCACAGAGTTTAAGCAATTGAAGTCTACCTAAAGTCAAAGTGATAACCCTAAAAGAATATAAAGAGAGAGGATGTAACCCACGTTCTGTGTATGAACTCTGCCCAAATCTCTGGTTTACCTGAAAACCATGTAGTTGGGGGGCAGACTCCAACAGAGAATGAAGAAATGAACTGAGATTTGAGTTGAAACTCAAGAGATGGAGTCTGCCTTTTGAGTCAAAAACTTTAATCACCTTCCAAACCAAAAAGAAAAATCAAAACTTTTTAGAATAATATAATAGAATCCAGAATTTCCACAAAATAATTACAATGTCCAAGATATAACCCAAAATTATTTCATATGATAAAAGAAAAATGTGACTGATTCCCAAGATAAAATGATTATCTGTACAGACTAATCCTAAAATAATTCAGATATTAAAATTATAAGACCAGGATTTTAACTATTAACTATTCTCATAGATATGAAGGAAAATATACTCATAAAATATGGAAAATAACTATTCTCATAGATATGAAGGAAAATATACTCAGTAAAATATGGAAAAAAATCTTACTAGAGAAAAAAATTTTAAAAAGTGGAAATTCTAAATTGAAAATCACAGTATTTGAAATGAAAAGTAAATAAATCCAAGCCACGAATATGTCTATGCTCAATTTTCATTACCTTCTTCATATATGGTACCCAACTTAGGGGTATTCACTAAGTTCACCCTCCTGCTTCTCTAAAAATTGCCCACAACCCACAGAGATAAAGCTTCTCTACCAGGTTTGTGATTATTCCTCTAATAATCTGAGACCAAATATTCTGTCAGTAGGTCCCTGATCTAAACTTTACTAATAAGATGATCTTTCCTGAGACTAGAGAAGTGCAACAGAACCTTAGACTCAGGTTTTAAAAATTAGATGTTGTGTATATTCAAGATCAAAGGTGTGGCACTTTCTGGGAATGTACAAAGGGAAGCTGATAGATCATGTCTAAAAAGAGAAATAAACAAATGTGCAAAGAAAATTACACAGATAAATTGAGACTTTGGGAGCTACTAAGATTTTTTCCAATTCCTGGTTCCAGTCCCTTCTTAGGCCCTATACTGATTTCTGTGCTTGAGTTCTCAGATAATTCCATAATCTTGTAGCAGATTCAGCTCCCCACAGTTTTGTTTTATATTTCTGTAGCTTACAATGAAGGGTTTTCATTACATGACAATGTACATTTTTATCCATTGGCCATTCACCTACTTAGGAAGAGTTGGATAAGGCAGTGGCTCAAGGCTGAATATTAGAAGTAGAATGGACATGAAAATAGAACATCCTTACAAATTCAAAAGTAAAGGCTGCTAATTGAGAATAAAATTGGGGGAAAATGTAGTAAGTGAGATCAGTTATTTCCTACACAACAATCTGCAAATGAGTGGCTAAGAATTTTAGGGACAGCCAGGAGTGATCAAATTGATATTTTTAATAGTTTCATTAGTTTGTCTGAAGAAATGTGCTATCAGAAACATGGAACTGGGTAAAGGGGAATCACAGAAAGACTCTATTATTGTTACTCTTTCCCATTTTGTCTAGTTAAAGGGGTCCTCTGATTCAGGAATCTGAGCATATCTGGTGTTGGGTCAGGCATACCCCATACTGGGATATTCAAAATTTGCTCTTCTAACTCTTTCATATCCATCCTTGGCAAGGAACCTACTGGTTAATATTCGATTTCCGATGTAGATTCCCAATAGGAAATAAATACAGTGGCAACAATAGCTTGATCTGCTTTAAAGTTATACACTTGATCCTTGAACAATACTGGGTTTAGGTGCACAGATTCCCCCCCAACACAAACACACACACACACACACACTCATACACACACGCACACACACAGTGGCATATCTGTCTATAATTTTGACCCCAAAGTTTTTAATATTTTTATTAGTGCATTATAGTTATACATAAC